>NW_027478632.1:600000-808397 GCF_051014685.1 Ptiloglossa arizonensis
ATCTCGCGAACGGATTGTCCAATCCGCAAAATTTCTGATGCATCTGAAAGTAGAAACTCGCTCGATTACAACTGTATGCGTACTTTTCCCCTAGCCCGTTCTAGTCATTCGTTTCGAGCAACAGAACTGCGAAAATTTTGAGTTTCTCAAGCGTTGCTTACCTCCAAACTGCCATATCTCGCGAACGGATTGACCAATCCGCAAAATTTCTGTTGCATCTGAAAGCAGAAACTCGCCCGATTACAACGGTGTGCGTACTTTTCCCCTAGGCCGTTCTAGTTATTCGTTTCGAGCATCAGAACTGCGAAAATTTTGAGTTTCTCAAGCGTTTCTTACATCCAAACTGCCATATCTCGCGAACGGATTTACCAATCCGCAAAATTTCTGTTGCATCTGAAAGTAGAAACTCGCCCGATTACAACGGTATGCGTACTTTTCCCCTAGCCCGTTCTAGTTATTCGTTTCGAGCAACAGAACTGCGAAAATTTTGAGTTTCTCAAGCGTTTCTTACTTCCAAACTGCCATATCTCGCGAACGGATTGACCAATCCGCACAATTTCTGTTGCATCTGAAAGTAGAAACTCGCCCGATTATAACACTATTCGTACTTTTCCCCTAGGCCGTTCTAGTTATTCGTTTCGAGCATCAGAACTGCGAAAATTTTGAGTTTCTCAAGCGTTTCTTACCTCCAAACTGCCATATCTCGCGAACGGATTGACCAATCCGCAAAATTTCTGTTGCATCTGAAAGCAGAAACTCGCCCGATTACAACACTATGCGTACTTTTCCCCTAGGCCGTTCTAGTTATTCGTTTCGAGCAACAGAACTGCGAAAATTTTGAGTTTTTCATGCGTTGCTTACCTCCAAACTGCCGTATCTCGCGAACGGATTGACCAATCCGCAAAATTTCTGTTGCATCTGAAAGTAGAAACTCGCCCGATTACAACGGTATGCGTACTTTTCCCCTAGCCCGTTCTATTTATTCGTTTCCAGCAACAGAACTGCGAAAATTTTGAGTTTTTCAAGCGTTGCCTACATCCAAACTGCCATATCTCGCGAACGGATTGACCAATCCGCAAAATTTCTGTTGCATCTGAAAGTAGAAACTCGCCCGATTACAACACTGTGCGTACTTTTCCCCTAGGCCGTTCTAGTTATTCGTTTCGAGCATCAGAACTGCGAAAATTTTGAGTTTCTCAAGCGTTTCTTACTTCCAAACTGCCATATCTCGCGAACGGATTGACCAACCCGCAAAATTTCTGTTGCATCTGAAAGTAGAAACTCGCCCGATTACAACACTATGCGTACTTTTCCCCTAGGCCGTTCTAGTTATTCGTTTCGAGCATCAGAACTGCGAAAATTTTGAGTTTCTCAAGCGTTTCTTACCTCCAAACTGCCATAACTCGCGAACGGATTGAACAATCCGCAAAATTTCTGTTGCATCTGAAAGTAGAAACTCGCCCGACTGCAACGGTATGCGCACTTTTCCCCTAGGCCGTTCTAGTTATTCGTTTCGAGCATCAGAACTGCGAAAATTTTGAGTTTCACAAGCGTTTCTTACTTCCAAACTGCCATATCTCACGAACGGATTGACCAATCCGCAAAATTTCTGTTGCATCTGAAGGTAGAAACTCGCCCGATTACAACGGTATGCGTACTTTTCCCCTAGGCCGTTCTAGTTATTCGTTTCGAGCATCAGAACTGCGAAAATTTTGAGTTTCTCAAGCGTTTCTCACCTACAAACTGCCACATCTCGCGAACGGATTGTCCAATCCGCAAAATTTCTGATGCATCTGAAAGTAGAAACTCGCCCGATTACAACTGTATGCGTACTTTTCCCCTAGCCCGTTGTAGTTATTCGTTTCGAGCAACAGAACTGCGAAAATTTTGAGTTTCTCAAGCGTTGCTTACCTCCAAACTGCCATATCTCGCGAAAGGATTGACCAATCCGCCAAATTTCTGTTGCATCTGAAAGCAGAAACTCGCCCGATTACAACGGTGTGCGTACTTTTCCCCTAGGCCGTTCTAGTTATTCGTTTCGAGCATCAGAACTGCGAAAATTTTGAGTTTCTCAAGCGTTTCTTACATCCAAACTGCCATATCTCGCGAACGGATTTACCAATCCGCAAAATTTCTGTTGCATCTGAAAGTAGAAACTCGCCCGATTACAAGGGTATGCGTACTTTTCCCCTAGCCCGTTCTAGTTATTCGTTTCGAGCAACAGAACTGCGAAAATTTTGAGTTTCTCAAGCGTTTCTTACTTCCAAACTGCCATATCTCGCGAACGGATTGACCAATCCGCACAATTTCTGTTGCATCTGAAAGTAGAAACTCGCCCGATTATAACACTATGCGTACTTTTCCCCTAGGCCGTTCTAGTTATGCTTGTCGAGCATCAGAACTGCGAAAATTTTGAGTTTCTCGAGCGTTTCTTACCTCCAAACTGCCATATCTCGCGAACGGATTGACTAATCCGCAAAATTTCTGTTGCATCTGAAAGTAAAAACTCGACCGATTACAACACTATGCGTACTTTTCCCCTAGGCCGTTCTAGTTATTCGTTTCGAGCATCAGAACTGCGAAAATTTTGAGTTTCTCGAGCGTTTCTTACCTCCAAACTGTCATATCTCGCGAACGGATTGACCAATCCGCAAAATTTCTGTTGCATCTGAAAATAGAAATTCGCCCGATTACAACTGTATGCGTACTTTTCCCCTAGCCCGTTCTAGTTATTCGTTTCGACCAACAGAACTGCGAAAATTTTGAGTTTCTCAAGCGTTGCGTACCTCAAAACTGCCATATCTCGCGAACGGATTGACCAATCCGCAAAATTTCTGTTGCATCTGAAAGTAGAAACTCGCCCGATTACAACACTGTGCGTACTTTTCCCCTAGGCCGTTCTAGTTATTCGTTTCGAGCATCAGAACTGCGAAAATTTTGAGTTTCTCGAGCGTTTCTTACCTCCAAACTGTCATATCTCGCGAACGGATTGACCAATCCGCAAAATTTCTGTTGCATCTGAAAATAGAAATTCGCCCGATTACAACTGTATGCGTACTTTTCCCCTAGCCCGTTCTAGTTATTCGTTTCGACCAACAGAACTGCGAAAATTTTGAGTTTCTCAAGCGTTGCGTACCTCAAAACTGCCATATCTCGCGAACGGATTGACCAATCCGCAAAATTTCTGTTGCATCTGAAAGTAGAAACTCGCCCGATTACAACACTGTGCGTACTTTTCCCCTAGGCCGTTCTAGTTATGCTTGTCGAGCATCAGAACTGCGAAAATTTTGAGTTTCTCAAGCGTTTCTTACATCCAAACTGCCATATCTCGCGAACGGATTGACAAATCCGCAAAATTTCTGTTGCATCTGAAAGTAGAAACACGCCCGATTGCAACGGTATGCGCACTTTTCCCCTAGGCCGTTCTAGTTATTCGTTTCGAGCATCAGAACTGCGAAAATTTTGAGTTTCTCAAGCGTTTCTTACTTCCAAACTGCCATATCTCGCGAACGGATTGACCAATCCGCAAAATTTCTGTTGCATCTGAAAGTAGAAACTCGCCCGATTACAACACTATGCGTGCTTTTCCCGTAGGCCGTTCTAGTTATTCATTTCGAGCATCAGAACTGCGAAAATTTTGAGTTTCTCAAGCGTTTCTTACCTCCAAACTGCCACATCTCGCGAACGGATTGTCCAATCCGCAAAATTTCTGATGCATCTGAAAGTAGAAACTCGCTCGATTACAACTGTATGCGTACTTTTCCCCTAGGCCGTTCTAGTTATTCGTTTCGAGCATCAGAACTGCGAAAATTTTGAGTTTCTCAAGCGTTTCTTACATCCAAACTGCCATATCTCGCGAACGGATTTACCAATCCGCAAAATTTCTGTTGCATCTGAAAGTAGAAACTCGCCCGATTACAACGGTATGCGTACTTTTCCCCTAGCCCGTTCTAGTTATTCGTTTCGAGCAACAGAACTGCGAAAATTTTGAGTTTCTCAAGCGTTTCTTACTTCCAAACTGCCATATCTCGCGAACGGATTGACCAATCCGCACAATTTCTGTTGCATCTGAAAGTAGAAACTCGCCCGATTATAACACTATTCGTACTTTTCCCCTAGGCCGTTCTAGTTATTCGTTTCGAGCATCAGAACTGCGAAAATTTTGAGTTTCTCAAGCGTTTCTTACCTCCAAACTGCCATATCTCGCGAACGGATTGACCAATCCGCAAAATTTCTGTTGCATCTGAAAGCAGAAACTCGCCCGATTACAACACTATGCGTACTTTTCCCCTAGGCCGTTCTAGTTATTCGTTTCGAGCAACAGAACTGCGAAAATTTTGAGTTTTTCAAGCGTTGCTTACCTCCAAACTGCCGTATCTCGCGAACGGATTGACCAATCCGCAAAATTTCTGTTGCATCTGAAAGTAGAAACTCGCCCGATTACAACGGTATGCGTACTTTTCCCCTAGCCCGTTCTATTTATTCGTTTCCAGCAACAGAACTGCGAAAATTTTGAGTTTTTCAAGCGTTGCCTACATCCAAACTGCCATATCTCGCGAACGGATTGACCAATCCGCAAAATTTCTGTTGCATCTGAAAGTAGAAACTCGCCCGATTACAACACTGTGCGTACTTTTCCCCTAGGCCGTTCTAGTTATTCGTTTCGAGCATCAGAACTGCGAAAATTTTGAGTTTCTCAAGCGTTTCTTACTTCCAAACTGCCATATCTCGCGAACGGATTGACCAACCCGCAAAATTTCTGTTGCATCTGAAAGTAGAAACTCGCCCGATTACAACACTATGCGTACTTTTCCCCTAGGCCGTTCTAGTTATTCGTTTCGAGCATCAGAACTGCGAAAATTTTGAGTTTCTCAAGCGTTTCTTACCTCCAAACTGCCATAACTCGCGAACGGATTGAACAATCCGCAAAATTTCTGTTGCATCTGAAAGTAGAAACTCGCCCGATTGCAACGGTATGCGCACTTTTCCCCTAGGCCGTTCTAGTTATTCGTTTCGAGCATCAGAACTGCGAAAATTTTGAGTTTCTCAAGCGTTTCTTACTTCCAAACTGCCATATCTCGCGAACGGATTGACCAATCCGCAAAATTTCTGTTGCATCTGAAGGTAGAAACTCGCCCGATTACAACGGTATGCGTACTTTTCCCCTAGGCCGTTCTAGTTATTCGTTTCGAGCATCAGAACTGCGAAAATTTTGAGTTTCTCAAGCGTTTCTCAGCTACAAACTGCCACATCTCGCGAACGGATTGTCCAATCCGCAAAATTTCTGATGCATCTGAAAGTAGAAACTCGCCCGATTACAACTGTATGCGTACTTTTCCCCTAGCCCGTTGTAGTTATTCGTTTCGAGCAACAGAACTGCGAAAATTTTGAGTTTCTCAAGCGTTGCTTACCTCCAAACTGCCATATCTCGCGAAAGGATTGACCAATCCGCCAAATTTCTGTTGCATCTGAAAGCAGAAACTCGCCCGATTACAACGGTGTGCGTACTTTTCCCCTAGGCCGTTCTAGTTATTCGTTTCGAGCATCAGAACTGCGAAAATTTTGAGTTTCTCAAGCGTTTCTTACATCCAAACTGCCATATCTCGCGAACGGATTTACCAATCCGCAAAATTTCTGTTGCATCTGAAAGTAGAAACTCGCCCGATTACAACGGTATGCGTACTTTTCCCCTAGCCCGTTCTAGTTATTCGTTTCGAGCAACAGAACTGCGAAAATTTTGAGTTTCTCAAGCGTTTCTTACTTCCAAACTGCCATATCTCGCGAACGGATTGACCAATCCGCACAATTTCTGTTGCATCTGAAAGTAGAAACTCGCCCGATTATAACACTATGCGTACTTTTCCCCTAGGCCGTTCTAGTTATGCTTGTCGAGCATCAGAACTGCGAAAATTTTGAGTTTCTCAAGCGTTTCTTACATCCGAACTGCCATATCTCGCGAACGGATTGACCAATCCGCAAAATTTCTGTTGCATCTGAAAGTAGAAACACGCCCGATTGCAACGGTATGCGCACTTTTCCCCTAGGCCGTTCTAGTTATTCGTTTCGAGCATCAGAACTGCGAAAATTTTGAGTTTCTCGAGCGTTTCTTACCTCCAAACTGTCATATCTCGCGAACGGATTGACCAATCCGCAAAATTTCTGTTGCATCTGAAAATAGAAATTCGCCCGATTACAACTGTATGCGTACTTTTCCCCTAGCCCGTTCTAGTTATTCGTTTCGACCAACAGAACTGCGAAAATTTTGAGTTTCTCAAGCGTTGCGTACCTCCAAACTGCCATATCTCGCGAACGGATTGACCATTCCGCAAAATTTCTGTTGCATCTGAAAGTAGAAACTCGCCCGATTACAACACTATGCGTACTTTTCCCCTAGGCCGTTCTAGTTATGCTTGTCGAGCATCAGAACTGCGAAAATTTTGAGTTTCTCAAGCGTTTCTTACATCCAAACTGCCATATCTCGCGAACGGATTGACCAATCCGCAAAATTTCTGTTGCATCTGAAAGTAGAAACACGCCCGATTGCAACGGTATGCGCACTTTTCCCCTAGGCCGTTCTAGTTATTCGTTTCGAGCATCAGAACTGCGAAAATTTTGAGTTTCTCAAGCGTTTCTTACTTCCAAACTGCCATATCTCGCGAACGGATTGACCAATCCGCAAAATTTCTGTTGCATCTGAAGGTAGAAACTCGCCCGATTACAACGGTATGCGTACTTTTCCCCTAGGCCGTTCTAGTTATTCGTTTCGAGCATCAGAACTGCGAAAATTTTGAGTTTCTCAAGCGTTTCTCAGCTACAAACTGCCACATCTCGCGAACGGATTGTCCAATCCGCAAAATTTCTGATGCATCTGAAAGTAGAAACTCGCCCGATTACAACTGTATGCGTACTTTTCCCCTAGCCCGTTGTAGTTATTCGTTTCGAGCAACAGAACTGCGAAAATTTTGAGTTTCTCAAGCGTTGCTTACATCCAAACTGCCATATCTCGCGAACGGATTGACCAATCCGCAAAATTTCTGTTGCATCTGAAAGTAGAAACACGCCCGATTGCAACGGTATGCGCACTTTTCCCCTAGGCCGTTCTAGTTATTCGTTTCGAGCATCAGAACTGCGAAAATTTTGAGTTTCTCAAGCGTTTCTTACTTCCAAACTGCCATATCTCGCGAACGGATTGACCAATCCGCAAAATTTCTGTTGCATCTGAAGGTAGAAACTCGCCCGATTACAACGGTATGCGTACTTTTCCCCTAGGCCGTTCTAGTTATTCGTTTCGAGCATCAGAACTGCGAAAATTTTGAGTTTCTCAAGCGTTTCTCACCTACAAACTGCCACATCTCGCGAACGGATTGTCCAATCCGCAAAATTTCTGATGCATCTGAAAGTAGAAACTCGCCCGATTACAACTGTATGCGTACTTTTCCCCTAGCCCGTTGTAGTTATTCGTTTCGAGCAACAGAACTGCGAAAATTTTGAGTTTCTCAAGCGTTGCTTACCTCCAAACTGCCATATCTCGCGAACGGATTGACCAATCCGCCAAATTTCTGTTGCATCTGAAAGCAGAAACTCGCCCGATTACAACGGTGTGCGTACTTTTCCCCTAGGCCGTTCTAGTTATTCGTTTCGAGCATCAGAACTGCGAAAATTTTGAGTTTCTCAAGCGTTTCTTACATCCAAACTGCCATATCTCGCGAACGGATTTACCAATCCGCAAAATTTCTGTTGCATCTGAAAGTAGAAACTCGCCCGATTACAACGGTATGCGTACTTTTCCCCTAGCCCGTTCTAGTTATTCGTTTCGAGCAACAGAACTGCGAAAATTTTGAGTTTCTCAAGCGTTTCTTACTTCCAAACTGCCATATCTCGCGAACGGATTGACCAATCCGCACAATTTCTGTTGCATCTGAAAGTAGAAACTCGCCCGATTATAACACTATGCGTACTTTTCCCCTAGGCCGTTCTAGTTATGCTTGTCGAGCATCAGAACTGCGAAAATTTTGAGTTTCTCGAGCGTTTCTTACCTCCAAACTGCCATATCTCGCGAACGGATTGACCAATCCGCAAAATTTCTGTTGCATCTGAAAGTAAAAACTCGACCGATTACAACACTATGCGTACTTTTCCCCTAGGCCGTTCTAGTTATTCGTTTCGAGCATCAGAACTGCGAAAATTTTGAGTTTCTCGTGCGTTTCTTACCTCCAAACTGTCATATCTCGCGAACGGATTGACCAATCCCCAAAATTTCTGTTGCATCTGAAAATAGAAATTCGCCCGATTACAACTGTATGCGTACTTTTCCCCTAGCCCGTTCTAGTTATTCGTTTCGACCAACAGAACTGCGAAAATTTTGAGTTTCTCAAGCGTTGCGTACCTCCAAACTGCCATATCTCGCGAACGGATTGACCATCCCGCAAAATTTCTGTTGCATCTGAAAGTAGAAACTCGCCCGATTACAACACTATGCGTACTTTTCCCCTAGGCCGTTCTAGTTATGCTTGTCGAGCATCAGAACTGCGAAAATTTTGAGTTTCTCAAGCGTTTCTTACATCCGAACTGCCATATCTCGCGAACGGATTGACCAATCCGCAAAATTTCTGTTGCATCTGAAAGTAGAAACACGCCCGATTGCAAGGGTATGCGCACTTTTCCCCTAGGCCGTTCTAGTTATTCGTTTCGAGCATCAGAACTGCGAAAATTTTGAGTTTCTCAAGCGTTTCTTACTTCCAAACTGCCATATCTCGCGAACGGATTGACCAATCCGCAAAATTTCTGTTGCATCTGAAGGTAGAAACTCGCCCGATTACAACGGTATGCGTACTTTTCCCCTAGGCCGTTCTAGTTATTCGTTTCGAGCATCAGAACTGCGAAAATTTTGAGTTTCTCAAGCGTTTCTCACCTACAAACTGCCACA
This sequence comes from Ptiloglossa arizonensis, assembly GCF_051014685.1. Lineage (NCBI taxonomy): Eukaryota > Metazoa > Arthropoda > Insecta > Hymenoptera > Colletidae > Ptiloglossa > Ptiloglossa arizonensis. The sequence goes on from NW_027478632.1 coordinate 608,927, forward strand.
TCTCGCGAACGGATTGTCCAATCCGCAAAATTTCTGATGCATCTGAAAGTAGAAACTCGCCCGATTACAACTGTATGCGTACTTTTCCCCTAGCCCGTTGTAGTTATTCGTTTCGAGCAACAGAACTGCGAAAATTTTGAGTTTCTCAAGCGTTTCTTACTTCCAAACTGCCATATCTCGCGAACGGATTGACCAATCCGCACAATTTCTGTTGCATCAGAAAGTAGAATCTCGCCCGATTATAACACTATGCGTACTTTTCCCCTAGGCCGTTCTAGTTATGCTTGTCGAGCATCAGAACTGCGAAAATTTTGAGTTTCTCGAGCGTTTCTTACCTCCAAACTGCCATATCTCGCGAACGGATTGACCAATCCGCAAAATTTCTGTTGCATCTGAAAGTAAAAACTCGACCGATTACAACACTATGCGTACTTTTCCCCTAGGCCGTTCTAGTTATTCGTTTCGAGCATCAGAACTGCGAAAATTTTGAGTTTCTCGAGCGTTTCTTACCTCCAAACTGTCATATCTCGCGAACGGATTGACCAATCCGCAAAATTTCTGTTGCATCTGAAAATAGAAATTCGCCCGATTACAACTGTATGCGTACTTTTCCCCTAGCCCGTTCTAGTTATTCGTTTCGACCAACAGAACTGCGAAAATTTTGAGTTTCTCAAGCGTTGCTTACCTCCAAACTGCCATATCTCGCGAACGGATTGACCATTCCGCAAAATTTCTGTTGCATCTGAAAGTAGAAACTCGCCCGATTACAACGGTATGCGTACTTTTCCCCTAGCCCGTTCTATTTATTCGTTTCCAGCAACAGAACTGCGAAAATTTTGAGTTTTTCAAGCGTTGCCTACATCCAAACTGCCATATCTCGCGAACGGATTGACCAATCCGCAAAATTTCTGTTGCATCTGAAAGTAGAAACTCGCCCGATTACAACACTGTGCGTACTTTTCCCCTAGGCCGTTCTAGTTATTCGTTTCGAGCATCAGAACTGCGAAAATTTTGAGTTTCTCAAGCGTTTCTTACTTCCAAACTGCCATATCTCGCGAACGGATTGACCAACCCTCAAAATTTCTGTTGCATCTGAAAGTAGAAACTCGCCCGATTACAACACTATGCGTACTTTTCCCCTAGGCCGTTCTAGTTATTCGTTTCGAGCATCAGAACTGCGAAAATTTTGAGTTTCTCAAGCGTTTCTTACCTCCAAACTGCCATAACTCGCGAACGGATTGAACAATCCGCAAAATTTCTGTTGCATCTGAAAGTAGAAACTCGCCCGATTGCAACGGTATGCGCACTTTTCCCCTAGGCCGTTCTAGTTATTCGTTTCGAGCATCAGAACTGCGAAAATTTTGAGTTTCTCAAGCGTTTCTTACTTCCAAACTGCCATATCTCGCGAACGGATTGACCAATCCGCAAAATTTCTGTTGCATCTGAAGGTAGAAACTCGCCCGATTACAACGGTATGCGTACTTTTCCCCTAGGCCGTTCTAGTTATTCGTTTCGAGCATCAGAACTGCGAAAATTTTGAGTTTCTCAAGCGTTTCTCAGCTACAAACTGCCACATCTCGCGAACGGATTGTCCAATCCGCAAAATTTCTGATGCATCTGAAAGTAGAAACTCGCCCGATTACAACTGTATGCGTACTTTTCCCCTAGCCCGTTGTAGTTATTCGTTTCGAGCAACAGAACTGCGAAAATTTTGAGTTTCTCAAGCGTTGCTTACCTCCAAACTGCCATATCTCGCGAAAGGATTGACCAATCCGCCAAATTTCTGTTGCATCTGAAAGCAGAAACTCGCCCGATTACAACGGTGTGCGTACTTTTCCCCTAGGCCGTTCTAGTTATTCGTTTCGAGCATCAGAACTGCGAAAATTTTGAGTTTCTCAAGCGTTTCTTACATCCAAACTGCCATATCTCGCGAACGGATTTACCAATCCGCAAAATTTCTGTTGCATCTGAAAGTAGAAACTCGCCCGATTACAACGGTATGCGTACTTTTCCCCTAGCCCGTTCTAGTTATTCGTTTCGAGCAACAGAACTGCGAAAATTTTGAGTTTCTCAAGCGTTTCTTACTTCCAAACTGCCATATCTCGCGAACGGATTGACCAATCCGCACAATTTCTGTTGCATCTGAAAGTAGAAACTCGCCCGATTATAACACTATGCGTACTTTTCCCCTAGGCCGTTCTAGTTATGCTTGTCGAGCATCAGAACTGCGAAAATTTTGAGTTTCTCGAGCGTTTCTTACCTCCAAACTGCCATATCTCGCGAACGGATTGACCAATCCGCAAAATTTCTGTTGCATCTGAAAGTAAAAACTCGACCGATTACAACACTATGCGTACTTTTCCCCTAGGCCGTTCTAGTTATTCGTTTCGAGCATCAGAACTGCGAAAATTTTGAGTTTCTCGAGCGTTTCTTACCTCCAAACTGTCATATCTCGCGAACGGATTGACCAATCCCCAAAATTTCTGTTGCATCTGAAAATAGAAATTCGCCCGATTACAACTGTATGCGTACTTTTCCCCTAGCCCGTTCTAGTTATTCGTTTCGACCAACAGAACTGCGAAAATTTTGAGTTTCTCAAGCGTTGCGTACCTCCAAACTGCCATATCTCGCGAACGGATTGACCATCCCGCAAAATTTCTGTTGCATCTGAAAGTAGAAACTCGCCCGATTACAACACTATGCGTACTTTTCCCCTAGGCCGTTCTAGTTATGCTTGTCGAGCATCAGAACTGCGAAAATTTTGAGTTTCTCAAGCGTTTCTTACATCCGAACTGCCATATCTCGCGAACGGATTGACCAATCCGCAAAATTTCTGTTGCATCTGAAAGTAGAAACACGCCCGATTGCAACGGTATGCGCACTTTTCCCCTAGGCCGTTCTAGTTATTCGTTTCGAGCATCAGAACTGCGAAAATTTTGAGTTTCTCGAGCGTTTCTTACCTCCAAACTGTCATATCTCGCGAACGGATTGACCAATCCGCAAAATTTCTGTTGCATCTGAAAATAGAAATTCGCCCGATTACAACTGTATGCGTACTTTTCCCCTAGCCCGTTCTAGTTATTCGTTTCGACCAACAGAACTGCGAAAATTTTGAGTTTCTCAAGCGTTGCGTACCTCCAAACTGCCATATCTCGCGAACGGATTGACCATTCCGCAAAATTTCTGTTGCATCTGAAAGTAGAAACTCGCCCGATTACAACACTATGCGTACTTTTCCCCTAGGCCGTTCTAGTTATGCTTGTCGAGCATCAGAACTGCGAAAATTTTGAGTTTCTCAAGCGTTTCTTACATCCAAACTGCCATATCTCGCGAACGGATTGACCAATCCGCAAAATTTCTGTTGCATCTGAAAGTAGAAACACGCCCGATTGCAACGGTATGCGCACTTTTCCCCTAGGCCGTTCTAGTTATTCGTTTCGAGCATCAGAACTGCGAAAATTTTGAGTTTCTCAAGCGTTTCTTACTTCCAAACTGCCATATCTCGCGAACGGATTGACCAATCCGCAAAATTTCTGTTGCATCTGAAGGTAGAAACTCGCCCGATTACAACGGTATGCGTACTTTTCCCCTAGGCCGTTCTAGTTATTCGTTTCGAGCATCAGAACTGCGAAAATTTTGAGTTTCTCAAGCGTTTCTCACCTACAAACTGCCACATCTCGCGAACGGATTGTCCAATCCGCAAAATTTCTGATGCATCTGAAAGTAGAAACTCGCCCGATTACAACTGTATGCGTACTTTTCCCCTAGCCCGTTGTAGTTATTCGTTTCGAGCAAAAGAACTGCGAAAATTTTGAGTTTCTCAAGCGTTGCTTACCTCCAAACTGCCATATCTCGCGAACGGATTGACCAATCCGCCAAATTTCTGTTGCATCTGAAAGCAGAAACTCGCCCGATTACAACGGTGTGCGTACTTTTCCCCTAGGCCGTTCTAGTTATTCGTTTCGAGCATCAGAACTGCGAAAATTTTGAGTTTCTCAAGCGTTTCTTACATCCAAACTGCCATATCTCGCGAACGGATTTACCAATCCGCAAAATTTCTGTTGCATCTGAAAGTAGAAACTCGCCCGATTACAACGGTATGCGTACTTTTCCCCTAGCCCGTTCTAGTTATTCGTTTCGAGCAACAGAACTGCGAAAATTTTGAGTTTCTCAAGCGTTTCTTACTTCCAAACTGCCATATCTCGCGAACGGATTGACCAATCCGCACAATTTCTGTTGCATCTGAAAGTAGAAACTCGCCCGATTATAACACTATGCGTACTTTTCCCCTAGGCCGTTCTAGTTATGCTTGTCGAGCATCAGAACTGCGAAAATTTTGAGTTTCTCGAGCGTTTCTTACCTCCAAACTGCCATATCTCGCGAACGGATTGACCAATCCGCAAAATTTCTGTTGCATCTGAAAGTAAAAACTCGACCGATTACAACACTATGCGTACTTTTCCCCTAGGCCGTTCTAGTTATTCGTTTCGAGCATCAGAACTGCGAAAATTTTGAGTTTCTCGTGCGTTTCTTACCTCCAAACTGTCATATCTCGCGAACGGATTGACCAATCCCCAAAATTTCTGTTGCATCTGAAAATAGAAATTCGCCCGATTACAACTGTATGCGTACTTTTCCCCTAGCCCGTTCTAGTTATTCGTTTCGACCAACAGAACTGCGAAAATTTTGAGTTTCTCAAGCGTTGCGTACCTCCAAACTGCCATATCTCGCGAACGGATTGACCATCCCGCAAAATTTCTGTTGCATCTGAAAGTAGAAACTCGCCCGATTACAACACTATGCGTACTTTTCCCCTAGGCCGTTCTAGTTATGCTTGTCGAGCATCAGAACTGCGAAAATTTTGAGTTTCTCAAGCGTTTCTTACATCCGAACTGCCATATCTCGCGAACGGATTGACCAATCCGCAAAATTTCTGTTGCATCTGAAAGTAGAAACACGCCCGATTGCAAGGGTATGCGTACTTTTCCCCTAGGCCGTTCTAGTTATTCGTTTCGAGCATCAGAACTGCGAAAATTTTGAGTTTCTCAAGCGTTTCTCACCTACAAACTGCCACATCTCGCGAACGGATTGTCCAATCCGCAAAATTTCTGATGCATCTGAAAGTAGAAACTCGCCCGATTACAACTGTATGCGTACTTTTCCCCTAGCCCGTTGTAGTTATTCGTTTCGAGCAACAGAACTGCGAAAATTTTGAGTTTCTCAAGCGTTTCTTACTTCCAAACTGCCATATCTCGCGAACGGATTGACCAATCCGCACAATTTCTGTTGCATCAGAAAGTAGAAACTCGCCCGATTATAACACTATGCGTACTTTTCCCCTAGGCCGTTCTAGTTATGCTTGTCGAGCATCAGAACTGCGAAAATTTTGAGTTTCTCGAGCGTTTCTTACCTCCAAACTGCCATATCTCGCGAACGGATTGACCAATCCGCAAAATTTCTGTTGCATCTGAAAGTAAAAACTCGACCGATTACAACACTATGCGTACTTTTCCCCTAGGCCGTTCTAGTTGTTCGTTTCGAGCATCAGAACTGCGAAAATTTTGAGTTTCTCGAGCGTTTCTTACCTCCAAACTGTCATATCTCGCGAACGGATTGACCAATCCGCAAAATTTCTGTTGCATCTGAAAATAGAAATTCGCCCGATTACAACTGTATGCGTACTTTTCCCCTAGCCCGTTCTAGTTATTCGTTTCGACCAACAGAACTGCGAAAATTTTGAGTTTCTCAAGCGTTGCGTACCTCCAAACTGCCATATCTCGCGAACGGATTGACCATTCCGCAAAATTTCTGTTGCATCTGAAAGTAGAAACTCGCCCGATTACAACACTATGCGTACTTTTCCCCTAGGCCGTTCTAGTTATGCTTGTCGAGCATCAGAACTGCGAAAATTTTGAGTTTCTCAAGCGTTTCTTACATCCGAACTGCCATATCTCGCGAACGGATTGACCAATCCGCAAAATTTCTGTTGCATCTGAAAGTAGAAACACGCCGAATGCAACGGTATGCGCACTTTTCCCCTAGGCCGTTCTAGTTATTCGTTTCGAGCATCAGAACTGCGAAAATTTTGAGTTTCTCGAGCGTTTCTTACCTCCAAACTGTCATATCTCGCGAACGGATTGACCAATCCGCAAAATTTCTGTTGCATCTGAAAATAGAAATTCGCCCGATTACAACTGTATGCGTACTTTTCCCCTAGCCCGTTCTAGTTATTCGTTTCGACCAACAGAACTGCGAAAATTTTGAGTTTCTCAAGCGTTGCGTACCTCCAAACTGCCATATCTCGCGAACGGATTGACCATTCCGCAAAATTTCTGTTGCATCTGAAAGTAGAAACTCGCCCGATTACAACACTATGCGTACTTTTCCCCTAGGCCGTTCTAGTTATGCTTGTCGAGCATCAGAACTGCGAAAATTTTGAGTTTCTCAAGCGTTTCTTACATCCGAACTGCCATATCTCGCGAACGGATTGACCAATCCGCAAAATTTCTGTTGCATCTGAAAGTAGAAACACGCCCGATTGCAAGGGTATGCGCACTTTTCCCCTAGGCCGTTCTAGTTATTCGTTTCGAGCATCAGAACTGCGAAAATTTTGAGTTTCTCAAGCGTTTCTTACTTCCAAACTGCCATATCTCGCGAACGGATTGACCAATCCGCAAAATTTCTGTTGCATCTGAAGGTAGAAACTCGCCCGATTACAACGGTATGCGTACTTTTCCCCTAGGCCGTTCTAGTTATTCGTTTCGAGCATCAGAACTGCGAAAATTTTGAGTTTCTCAAGCGTTTCTCACCTACAAACTGCCACATCTCGCGAACGGATTGTCCAATCCGCAAAATTTCTGATGCATCTGAAAGTAGAAACTCGCCCGATTACAACTGTATGCGTACTTTTCCCCTAGCCCGTTGTAGTTATTCGTTTCGAGCAACAGAACTGCGAAAATTTTGAGTTTCTCAAGCGTTTCTTACTTCCAAACTGCCATATCTCGCGAACGGATTGACCAATCCGCACAATTTCTGTTGCATCAGAAAGTAGAAACTCGCCCGATTATAACACTATGCGTACTTTTCCCCTAGGCCGTTCTAGTTATGCTTGTCGAGCATCAGAACTGCCAAAATTTTGAGTTTCTCGAGCGTTTCTTACCTCCAAACTGCCGTATCTCGCGAACGGATTGACCAATCCGCAAAATTTCTGTTGCATCTGAAAGTAAAAACTCGACCGATTACAACACTATGCGTACTTTTCCCCTAGGCCGTTCTAGTTATTCGTTTCGAGCATCAGAACTGCGAAAATTTTGAGTTTCTCGAGCGTTTCTTACCTCCAAACTGTCATATCTCGCGAACGGATTGACCAATCCGCAAAATTTCTGTTGCATCTGAAAATAGAAATTCGCCCGATTACAACTGTATGCGTACTTTTCCCTAGCCCGTTCTAGTTATTCGTTTCGACCAACAGAACTGCGAAAATTTTGAGTTTCTCAAGCGTTGCGTACCTCCAAACTGCCATATCTCGCGAACGGATTGACCATTCCGCAAAATTTCTGTTGCATCTGAAAGTAGAAACTCGCCCGATTACAACACTATGCGTACTTTTCCCCTAGGCCGTTCTAGTTATGCTTGTCGAGCATCAGAACTGCGAAAATTTTGAGTTTCTCAAGCGTTTCTTACATCCGAACTGCCATATCTCGCGAACGGATTGACCAATCCGCAAAATTTCTGTTGCATCTGAAAGTAGAAACACGCCGAATGCAACGGTATGCGCACTTTTCCCCTAGGCCGTTCTAGTTATTCGTTTCGAGCATCAGAACTGCGAAAATTTTGAGTTTCTCGAGCGTTTCTTACCTCCAAACTGTCATATCTCGCGAACGGATTGACCAATCCGCAAAATTTCTGTTGCATCTGAAAATAGAAATTCGCCCGATTACAACTGTATGCGTACTTTTCCCCTAGCCCGTTCTAGTTATTCGTTTCGACCAACAGAACTGCGAAAATTTTGAGTTTCTCAAGCGTTGCGTACCTCCAAACTGCCATATCTCGCGAACGGATTGACCATTCCGCAAAATTTCTGTTGCATCTGAAAGTAGAAACTCGCCCGATTACAACACTATGCGTACTTTTCCCCTAGGCCGTTCTAGTTATGCTTGTCGAGCATCAGAACTGCGAAAATTTTGAGTTTCTCAAGCGTTTCTTACATCCGAACTGCCATATCTCGCGAACGGATTGACCAATCCGCAAAATTTCTGTTGCATCTGAAAGTAGAAACACGCCCGATTGCAACGGTATGCGCACTTTTCCCCTAGGCCGTTCTAGTTATTCGTTTCGAGCATCAGAACTGCGAAAATTTTGAGTTTCTCAAGCGTTTCTTACTTCCAAACTGCCATATCTCGCGAACGGATTGACCAATCCGCAAAATTTCTGTTGCATCTGAAGGTAGAAACTCGCCCGATTACAACGGTATGCGTACTTTTCCCCTAGGCCGTTCTAGTTATTCGTTTCGAGCATCAGAACTGCGAAAATTTTGAGTTTCTCAAGCGTTTCTCACCTACAAACTGCCACATCTCGCGAACGGATTGTCCAATCCGCAAAATTTCTGATGCATCTGAAAGTAGAAACTCGCCCGATTACAACTGTATGCGTACTTTTCCCCTAGGCCGTTCTAGTTATTCGTTTCGAGCATCAGAACTGCGAAAATTTTGAGTTTCTCAAGCGTTTCTTACCTCCAAACTGCCATAACTCGCGAACGGATTGAACAATCCGCAAAATTTCTGTTGCATCTGAAAGTACAAACTCGCCCGATTGCAACGGTATGCGCACTTTTCCCCTAGGCCGTTCTAGTTATTCGTTTCGAGCATCAGAACTGCGAAAATTTTGAGTTTCTCAAGCGTTTCTTACTTCCAAACTGCCATATCTCGCGAACGGATTGACCAATCCGCAAAATTTCTGTTGCATCTGAAGGTAGAAACTCGCCCGATTACAACGGTATGCGTACTTTTCCCCTAGGCCGTTCTAGTTATTCGTTTCGAGCATCAGAACTGCGAAAATTTTGAGTTTCTCAAGCGTTTCTCACCTACAAACTGCCACATCTCGCGAACGGATTGTCCAATCCGCAAAATTTCTGATGCATCTGAAAGTAGAAACTCGCCCGATTACAACTGTATGCGTACTTTTCCCCTAGCCCGTTGTAGTTATTCGTTTCGAGCAACAGAACTGCGAAAATTTTGAGTTTCTCAAGCGTTGCTTACCTCCAAACTGCCATATCTCGCGAAAGGATTGACCAATCCGCCAAATTTCTGTTGCATCTGAAAGCAGAAACTCGCCCGATTACAACGGTGTGCGTACTTTTCCCCTAGGCCGTTCTAGTTATTCGTTTCGAGCATCAGAACTGCGAAAATTTTGAGTTTCTCAAGCGTTTCTTACATCCAAACTGCCATATCTCGCGAACGGATTTACCAATCCGCAAAATTTCTGTTGCATCTGAAAGTAGAAACTCGCCCGATTACAACGGTATGCGTACTTTTCCCCTAGCCCGTTCTAGTTATTCGTTTCGAGCAACAGAACTGCGAAAATTTTGAGTTTCTCAAGCGTTTCTTACTTCCAAACTGCCATATCTCGCGAACGGATTGACCAATCCGCACAATTTCTGTTGCATCTGAAAGTAGAAACTCGCCCGATTATAACACTATGCGTACTTTTCCCCTAGGCCGTTCTAGTTATGCTTGTCGAGCATCAGAACTGCGAAAATTTTGAGTTTCTCAAGCGTTTCTTACTTCCAAACTGCCATATCTCGCGAACGGATTGACCAATCCGCACAATTTCTGTTGCATCTGAAGGTAGAAACTCGCCCGATTACAACGGTATGCGTACTTTTCCCCTAGGCCGTTCTAGTTATTCGTTTCGAGCATCAGAACTGCGAAAATTTTGAGTTTCTCAAGCGTTTCTCACCTACAAACTGCCACATCTCGCGAACGGATTGTCCAATCCGCAAAATTTCTGATGCATCTGAAAGTAGAAACTCGCCCGATTACAACTGTATGCGTACTTTTCCCCTAGGCCGTTCTAGTTATTCGTTTCGAGCATCAGAACTGCGAAAATTTTGAGTTTCTCAAGCGTTTCTTACCTCCAAACTGCCATAACTCGCGAACGGATTGAACAATCCGCAAAATTTCTGTTGCATCTGAAAGTAGAAACTCGCCCGATTGCAACGGTATGCGCACTTTTCCCCTAGGCCGTTCTAGTTATTCGTTTCGAGCATCAGAACTGCGAAAATTTTGAGTTTCTCAAGCGTTTCTTACTTCCAAACTGCCATATCTCGCGAACGGATTGACCAATCCGCAAAATTTCTGTTGCATCTGAAGGTAGAAACTCGCCCGATTACAACGGTATGCGTACTTTTCCCCTAGGCCGTTCTAGTTATTCGTTTCGAGCATCAGAACTGCGAAAATTTTGAGTTTCTCAAGCGTTGCTTACCTCCAAACTGCCACATCTCGCGAACGGATTGTCCAATCCGCAAAATTTCTGATGCATCTGAAAGTAGAAACTCGCTCGATTACAACTGTATGCGTACTTTTCCCCTAGGCCGTTCTAGTTATTCGTTTCGAGCATCAGAACTGCGAAAATTTTGGGTTTCTCAAGCGTTTCTTACATCCAAACTGCCATATCTCGCGAACGGATTTACCAATCCGCAAAATTTCTGTTGCATCTGAAAGTAGAAACTCGCCCGATTACAACGGTATGCGTACTTTTCCCCTAGCCCGTTCTAGTTATTCGTTTCGAGCAACAGAACTGCGAAAATTTTGAGTTTCTCAAGCGTTTCTTACTTCCAAACTGCCATATCTCGCGAACGGATTGACCAATCCGCACAATTTCTGTTGCATCTGAAAGTAGAAACTCGCCCGATTATAACACTATTCGTACTTTTCCCCTAGGCCGTTCTAGTTATTCGTTTCGAGCATCAGAACTGCGAAAATTTTGAGTTTCTCAAGCGTTTCTTACCTCCAAACTGCCATATCTCGCGAACGGATTGACCAATCCGAAAAATTTCTGTTGCATCTGAAAGCAGAAACTCGCCCGATTACAACACTGTGCGTACTTTTCCCCTAGGCCGTTCTAGTTATTCGTTTCGAGCAACAGAACTGCGAAAATTTTGAGTTTTTCAAGCGTTGCTTACCTCCAAACTGCCGTATCTCGCGAACGGATTGACCAATCCGCAAAATTTCTGTTGCATCTGAAAGTAGAAACTCGCCCGATTACAACGGTATGCGTACTTTTCCCCTAGCCCGTTCTATTTATTCGTTTCCAGCAACAGAACTGCGAAAATTTTGAGTTTTTCAAGCGTTGCCTACATCCAAACTGCCATATCTCGCGAACGGATTGACCAATCCGCAAAATTTCTGTTGCATCTGAAAGTAGAAACTCGCCCGATTACAACACTGTGCGTACTTTTCCCCTAGGCCGTTCTAGTTATTCGTTTCGAGCATCAGAACTGCGAAAATTTTGAGTTTCTCAAGCGTTTCTTACTTCCAAACTGCCATATCTCGCGAACGGATTGACCAACCCGCAAAATTTCTGTTGCATCTGAAAGTAGAAACTCGCCCGATTACAACACTATGCGTACTTTTCCCCTAGGCCGTTCTAGTTATTCGTTTCGAGCATCAGAACTGCGAAAATTTTGAGTTTCTCAAGCGTTTCTTACCTCCAAACTGCCATAACTCGCGAACGGATTGAACAATCCGCAAAATTTCTGTTGCATCTGAAAGTAGAAACTCGCCCGATTACAACGGTATGCGTACTTTTCCCGTAGGCCGTTCTAGTTATTCGTTTCGAGCATCAGAACCGCGAAAATTTTGAGTTTCTCAAGCGCCTCTTACCTCCATACTGCCATATCTCGCGAACGGATTGACCAATCCGCAAAATTTCTGTTGCATCTGAAAGTAGAAACTCGCCCGATTACAACACTATGCGTACTTTCCCCCTAGGCCGTTCTAGTTATGCTTGTCGAGCATCAGAACTGCGAAAATTTTGAGTTTCTCGAGCGTTTCTTACATCCAAACTGCCATATCTCGCGAACGGATTGACCAGTCCGCAAAATTTCTGTTGCATCTGAAAGTAGAAACTCGCCCGATTACAACACTATGCGTACTTTTCCCCTAGGCCGTTCTAGTTATTCGTTTCGAGCATCAGAACTGCGAAAATTTTGAGTTTCTCAAGCGTTTCTTACCTCCAAACTGCCATATCTCGCGAACGGATAGACCATTCCGCAAAATTTCTGTTGCATCTGAAAGTAGAAACTCGCCGATTACAACGGTATGCGTACTTTTCCCCTAGGCCGTTCTAGTTATGCTTGTCGAGCATCAGATCTGCGAAAATTTTGAGTTTTTCAAGCGTTGCCTACCTCCAAACTGCCATATCTCGCGAACGGATTGACCAATCCGCAAAATTTCTGTTGCATCTGAAAGTAGAAACTCGCCCGATTACAACACTGTGCGTACTTTTCCCCTAGGCCGTTCTAGTTATTCGTTTCGAGCATCAGAACTGCGAAAATTTTGAGTTTCTCAAGCGTTTCTTACTTCCAAACTGCCATATCTCGCGAACGGATTGACCATTCCGCAAAATTTCTGTTGCATCTGAAAGTAGAAACTCGCCGATTACAACGGTATGCGTACTTTTCCCCTAGCCCGTTCTAGTTATTCGTTTCGGGCAACAGAACTGCGAAAATTTTGAGTTTTTCAAGCGTTGCTTATCTCCAAACTGCCATATCTCGCGAACGGATTGACCAATCCGCAAAATTTCTGTTGCATCAGAAAGTAGAAACTCGCCCGATTACAACACTATGCGTACTTTTCCCCTAGGCCGTTCAAGTTATGCTTGTCGAGCATCAGAACTGCGAAAATTTTGAGTTTCTCGAGCGTTTCTTACCTCCAAACTGCCATATCTCGCGAACGGATTGACCAATCCGCAAAATTTCTGTTGCATCTGAAAGTAAAAACTCGACCGATTACAACACTATGCGTACTTTTCCCCTAGGCCGTTCTAGTTATTCGTTTCGAGAATCAGAACTGCGAAAATTTTGAGTTTCTCGAGTGTTTCTTACCTCCAAACTGTCATATCTCGCGAACGGATTGACCAATCCGCAAAATTTCTGTTGCATCTGAAAATAGAAATTCGCCCGATTTCAACTGTATGCGTACTTTTCCCCTAGCCCGTTCTAGTTATTCGTTTCGACCAACAGAACTGCGAAAATTTTGAGTTTCTCAAGCGTTGCGTACCTCCAAACTGCCATATCTCGCGAACGGATTGACCAATCCGCAAAATTTCTGTTGCATCTGAAAGTAGAAACTCGCCCAATTACAACACTATGCGTACTTTTCCCCTAGGCCGTTCTAGTTATGCTTGTCGAGCATCAGAACTGCGAAAATTTTGAGTTTCTCAAGCGTTTCTTACTTCCAAACTGCCATATCTCGCGAACGGATTGACCAATCCGCAAAATTTCTGTTGCATCTGAAGGTAGAAACTCGCCCGATTACAACGGTGTGCGTACTTTTCCCCTAGGCCGTTCTAGTTATTCGTTTCGAGCATCAGAACTGCGAAAATTTTGAGTTTCTCAAGCGTTTCTTACATCCAAACTGCCATATCTCGCGAACGGATTTACCAATCCGCAAAATTTCTGTTGCATCTGAAAGTAGAAACTCGCCCGATTACAACGGTATGCGTACTTTTCCCCTAGCCCGTTCCAGTTATTCGTTTCGAGCAACAGAACTGCGAAAATTTTGAGTTTTTCAAGCGTTGCTTACCTCCAAACTGCCATGTCTCGCGAACGGATTGACCAATCCGCAAAATTTCTGTTGCATCTGAAAGTAGAAACTCGCCCGATTACAACGGTATGCGTACTTTTCCCCTAGCCCATTCTAGTTATTCGTTTCGAGCAACAGAACTGCGAAAATTTTGAGTTTTTCAAGCGTTGCTTACCTCCAAACTGCCATATCTCGCGAACGGATTGACCAATCCGCAAAATTTCTGTTGCATCTGAAAGTAGAAACTCGCCCGATTACAACACTATGCGTACTTTTCCCCTAGGCCGTTCTAGTTATGCTTGTCGAGCATCAGAACTGCGAAAATTTTGAGTTTCTCGAGCGTTTCTTACCTCCAAACTGACATATCTCGCGAACGGATTGACCAATCCGCAAAATTTCTGTTGCATCTGAAAGTAGAAACTCCCCCGACTACAACACTTTGCGTACTTTTCCCCTAGGCCGTTCTAGTTATTCGTTTCGAGCATCAGAACTGCGAAAATTTTGAGTTTCTCAAGCGTTTCTTACTTCCAAACTGCCATATCTCGCGAACGGATTGATCAATCCGCAAAATTTCTGTTGCATCTGAAAGTAGAAACTCGCCCGATTACAACACTGTGCGTACTTTTCCCCTAGGCCGTTCTAGTTATTCGTTTCGAGCATCAGAACTGCGAAAATTTTGAGTTTCTCGGCGCGTTTCTTACCTCCAAACTGCCATAACTCGCGAACGGATTGACCAATCCGCAAAATTTCTGTTGCATCTGAAAGTAGAAACTCGCCCGATTACAACGGTATGCGTACTTTTCCCCTAGCCCGTTCCAGTTATTCGTTTCGGGCAACAGAACTGCGAAAATTTTGAGTTTTTCAAGCGTTGCTTACCTCCAAACTGCCATATCTCGCGAACGGATTGACCAATCCGCAAAATTTCTGTTGCATCAGAAAGTAGAAATTCGCCCGATTACAACGGTATGCGTACTTTTCCCCTAGCCCGTTCTAGTTATTCGTTTCGAGCAACAGAACTGCGAAAATTTTGAGTTTTTCAAGCGTTGCTTACCTCCAAACTGCCATATCTCGCGAACGGATTGACCAATCCGCAAAATTTCTGTTGCATCTGAAAGTAGAAACTCGCCCGATTACAACGGTGAGCGTACTTTTCCCCTAGGCCGTTCTAGTTATGCTTGTCGAGCATCAGAACTGCGAAAATTTTGAGTTTTTCAAGCGTTGCTTACCTCCAAACTGCCATATCCTGCGAACGGATTGACCAATCCGCAAAATTTCTGTTGCATCTGAAAGTAGAAACTCGCCCGATTACAACGGTGTGCGTACTTTCCCCTAGCCAGTTCTAGTTATTCGTTTCGAGCAACAGAACTGCGAAAATTTTAAGTTTTTCAAGCGTTTCTTACCTCCAAACTGCCATATCTCGCGAACGGATTGACCAATCCGCAAAATTTCTGTTGCATCTGAAAGTAGAAACTCGCCCGATTACAACACTATGCGTACTTTTCCCCTAGGCCGTTCTAGTTATTCGTTTCGAGCATCAGAACTGCGAAAATTTTGAGTTTCTCGAGCGCTTCTTACCTCCAAACTGCCATATCTCGCGAACGGATTGACCAATCCGCAAAATTTCTGTTGCATCTGAAAGTAGAAACTCGCCCGATTACAACGGTATGCGTACTTTTCCCCTAGCCCGTTCCAGTTATTCGTTTCGAGCAACAGAACTGCGAAAATTTTGAGTTTTTCAAGCGTTGCTTACCTCCAAACTGCCATGTCTCGCGAACGGATTGACCAATCCGCAAAATTTCTGTTGCATCTGAAAGTAGAAACTCGCCCGATTACAACGGTATGCGTACTTTTCCCCTAGCCCATTCTAGTTATTCGTTTCGAGCAACAGAACTGCGAAAATTTTGAGTTTTTCAAGCGTTGCTTACCTCCAAACTGCCATATCTCGCGAACGGATTGACCAATCCGCAAAATTTCTGTTGCATCTGAAAGTAGAAACTCGCCCGATTACAACACTATGCGTACTTTTCCCCTAGGCCGTTCTAGTTATGCTTGTCGAGCATCAGAACTGCGAAAATTTTGAGTTTCTCGAGCGTTTCTTACCTCCAAACTGACATATCTCGCGAACGGATTGACCAATCCGCAAAATTTCTGTTGCATCTGAAAGTAGAAACTCCCCCGACTACAACACTTTGCGTACTTTTCCCCTAGGCCGTTCTAGTTATTCGTTTCGAGCATCAGAACTGCGAAAATTTTGAGTTTCTCAAGCGTTTCTTACTTCCAAACTGCCATATCTCGCGAACGGATTGATCAATCCGCAAAATTTCTGTTGCATCTGAAAGTAGAAACTCGCCCGATTACAACACTGTGCGTACTTTTCCCCTAGGCCGTTCTAGTTATTCGTTTCGAGCATCAGAACTGCGAAAATTTTGAGTTTCTCGGCGCGTTTCTTACCTCCAAACTGCCATAACTCGCGAACGGATTGACCAATCCGCAAAATTTCTGTTGCATCTGAAAGTAGAAACTCGCCCGATTACAACGGTATGCGTACTTTTCCCCTAGCCCGTTCCAGTTATTCGTTTCGGGCAACAGAACTGCGAAAATTTTGAGTTTTTCAAGCGTTGCTTACCTCCAAACTGCCATATCTCGCGAACGGATTGACCAATCCGCAAAATTTCTGTTGCATCAGAAAGTAGAAATTCGCCCGATTACAACGGTATGCGTACTTTTCCCCTAGCCCGTTCTAGTTATTCGTTTCGAGCAACAGAACTGCGAAAATTTTGAGTTTTTCAAGCGTTGCTTACCTCCAAACTGCCATATCTCGCGAACGGATTGACCAATCCGCAAAATTTCTGTTGCATCTGAAAGTAGAAACTCGCCCGATTACAACGGTGAGCGTACTTTTCCCCTAGGCCGTTCTAGTTATGCTTGTCGAGCATCAGAACTGCGAAAATTTTGAGTTTTTCAAGCGTTGCTTACCTCCAAACTGCCATATCCTGCGAACGGATTGACCAATCCGCAAAATTTCTGTTGCATCTGAAAGTAGAAACTCGCCCGATTACAACGGTGTGCGTACTTTTCCCCTAGCCAGTTCTAGTTATTCGTTTCGAGCAACAGAACTGCGAAAATTTTAAGTTTTTCAAGCGTTTCTTACCTCCAAACTGCCATATCTCGCGAACGGATTGACCAATCCGCAAAATTTCTGTTGCATCTGAAAGTAGAAACTCGCCCGATTACAACACTATGCGTACTTTTCCCCTAGGCCGTTCTAGTTATTCGTTTCGAGCATCAGAACTGCGAAAATTTTGAGTTTCTCGAGCGCTTCTTACCTCCAAACTGCCATATCTCGCGAACGGATTGACCAATCCGCAAAATTTCTGTTGCATCTGAAAGTAGAAACTCCCCCGACTACAACACTTTGTGTACTTTTCCCCTAGGCCGTCCTAGTTATTCGTTTCGAGCATCAGAACTGCGAAAATTTTGAGTTTCTCAAGCGTTTCTTACTTCCAAACTGCCATATCTCGCGAACGGATTGACCAATCCGCAAAATTTCTGTTGCATCTGAAAGTAGAAACTCGCCCGATTACAACACTATGCGTACTATTCCCGTAGGCCGTTCTAGTTATTCGTTTCGAGCATCAGAACTGCGAAAATTTTGAGTTTCTCAAGCGTTTCTTACCTCCAAACTGCCATAACTCGCGAACGGATTGACCAATCCGCAAAATTTCTGTTGCATCTGAAAGTAGAAACTCGCCCGATTACATCGGTATGCGTACTTCTCCCCTAGCCCGTTCTAGTTATTCGTTTCGGGCAACAGACCTGCGAAAATTTTGAGTTTTTCAAGCGTTGCTTACCTCCAAACTGCCATATCCTGCGAACGGAATGACCAATCCGCAAAATTTCTGTTGCATCTGAAAGTAGAAACTCGCCCGATTACAACACTATGCGTACTTTTCCCGTAGGCCGTTCTAGTTATTCGTTTCGAGCATCAGAACTGCGAAAATTTTGAGTTTCTCGAGCGCTTCTTACCTCCAAACTGCCATATCTCGCGAACGGATTGACCAATCCGCAAAATTTCTGTTGCATCTGAAAGTAGAAACTCCCCCGACTACAACACTTTGTGTACTTTTCCCCTAGGCCGTCCTAGTTATTCGTTTCGAGCATCAGAACTGCGAAAATTTTGAGTTTCTCAAGCGTTTCTTACTTCCAAACTGCCATATCTCGCGAACGGATTGACCAATCCGCAAAATTTCTGTTGCATCTGAAAGTAGAAACTCGCCCGATTACAACACTATGCGTACTATTCCCGTAGGCCGTTCTAGTTATTCGTTTCGAGCATCAGAACTGCGAAAATTTTGAGTTTCTCAAGCGTTTCTTACCTCCAAACTGCCATAACTCGCGAACGGATTGACCAATCCGCAAAATTTCTGTTGCATCTGAAAGTAGAAACTCGCCCGATTACATCGGTATGCGTACTTCTCCCCTAGCCCGTTCTAGTTATTCGTTTCGGGCAACAGACCTGCGAAAATTTTGAGTTTTTCAAGCGTTGCTTACCTCCAAACTGCCATATCCTGCGAACGGAATGACCAATCCGCAAAATTTCTGTTGCATCTGAAAGTAGAAACTCGCCCGATTACAACGGTGTGCGTACTTTTCCCCTAGGCCGTTCTAGTTATTCGTTTCGAGCATCAGAACTGCGAAAATTTTGAGTTTCTCGAGCGTTTCTTACCTCCAAACTGTCATATCTCGCGAACGGATTGACCAATCCGCAAAATTTCTGTTGCATCTGAAAATAGAAATTCGCCCGATTACAACTGTATGCGTACTTTTCCCCTAGCCCGTTCTAGTTATTCGTTTCGACCAACAGAACTGCGAAAATTTTGAGTTTCTCAAGCGTTGCGTACCTCCAAACTGCCATATCTCGCGAACGGATTGACCAATCCGCAAAATTTCTGTTGCATCTGAAAGTAGAAACTCGCCCGCTTACAACACTGTGCGTACTTTTCCCCTAGGCCGTTCTAGTTATGCTTGTCGAGCATCAGAACTGCGAAAATTTTGAGTTTCTCAAGCGTTTCTTACATCCAAACTGCCATATCTCGCGAACGGATTGACCAATCCGCAAAATTTCTGTTGCATCTGAAAGTAGAAACACGCCCGATTGCAACGGTATGCGCACTTTTCCCCTAGGCCGTTCTAGTTATTCGTTTCGAGCATCAGAACTGCGAAAATTTTGAGTTTCTCAAGCGTTTCTTACTTCCAAACTGCCATATCTCGCGAACGGATTGACCAATCCGCAAAATTTCTGTTGCATCTGAAAGTAGAAACTCGCCCGATTACAACACTATGCGTACTTTTCCCGTAGGCCGTTCTAGTTATTCATTTCGAGCATCAGAACTGCGAAAATTTTGAGTTTCTCAAGCGTTTCTTACCTCCAAACTGCCACATCTCGCGAACGGATTGTCCAATCCGCAAAATTTCTGATGCATCTGAAAGTAGAAACTCGCCCGATTACAACTGTATGCGTACTTTTCCCCTAGCCCGTTCTAGTTATTCGTTTCGAGCAACAGAACTGCGAAAATTTTGAGTTTCTCAAGCGTTGCTTACCTCCAAACTGCCATATCTCGCGAACGGATTGACCAATCCGCAAAATTTCTGTTGCATCTGAAAGCAGAAACTCGCCCGATTACAACGGTGTGCGTACTTTTCCCCTAGGCCGTTCTAGTTATTCGTTTCGAGCATCAGAACTGCGAAAATTTTGAGTTTCTCAAGCGTTTCTTACATCCAAACTGCCATATCTCGCGAACGGATTTACCAATCCGCAAAATTTCTGTTGCATCTGAAAGTAGAAACTCGCCCGATTACAACGGTATGCGTACTTTTCCCCTAGCCCGTTCTAGTTATTCGTTTCGAGCAACAGAACTGCGAAAATTTTGAGTTTCTCAAGCGTTTCTTACTTCCAAACTGCCATATCTCGCGAACGGATTGACCAATCCGCACAATTTCTGTTGCATCTGAAAGTAGAAACTCGCCCGATTATAACACTATTCGTACTTTTCCCCTAGGCCGTTCTAGTTATTCGTTTCGAGCATCAGAACTGCGAAAATTTTGAGTTTCTCAAGCGTTTCTTACCTCCAAACTGCCATATCTCGCGAACGGATTGACCAATCCGCAAAATTTCTGTTGCATCTGAAAGCAGAAACTCGCCCGATTACAACACTATGCGTACTTTTCCCCTAGGCCGTTCTAGTTATTCGTTTCGAGCAACAGTACTGCGAAAATTTTGAGTTTTTCAAGCGTTGCTTACCTCCAAACTGCCGTATCTCGCGAACGGATTGACCAATCCGCAAAATTTCTGTTGCATCTGAAAGTAGAAACTCGCCCGATTACAACGGTATGCGTACTTTTCCCCTAGCCCGTTCTATTTATTCGTTTCCAGCAACAGAACTGCGAAAATTTTGAGTTTTTCAAGCGTTGCCTACATCCAAACTGCCATATCTCGCGAACGGATTGACCAATCCGCAAAATTTCTGTTGCATCTGAAAGTAGAAACTCGCCCGATTACAACACTGTGCGTACTTTTCCCCTAGGCCGTTCTAGTTATTCGTTTCGAGCATCAGAACTGCGAAAATTTTGAGTTTCTCAAGCGTTTCTTACTTCCAAACTGCCATATCTCGCGAACGGATTGACCAACCCGCAAAATTTCTGTTGCATCTGAAAGTAGAAACTCGCCCGATTACAACACTATGCGTACTTTTCCCCTAGGCCGTTCTAGTTATTCGTTTCGAGCATCAGAACTGCGAAAATTTTGAGTTTCTCAAGCGTTTCTTACCTCCAAACTGCCATAACTCGCGAACGGATTGAACAATCCGCAAAATTTCTGTTGCATCTGAAAGTAGAAACTCGCCCGATTACAACGGTATGCGTACTTTTCCCGTAGGCCGTTCTAGTTATTCGTTTCGAGCATCAGAACCGCGAAAATTTTGAGTTTCTCAAGCGTTTCTTACCTCCATACTGCCATATCTCGCGAACGGATTGACCAATCCGCAAAATTTCTGTTGCATCTGAAAGTAGAAACTCGCCCGATTACAACACTATGCGTACTTTCCCCCTAGGCCGTTCTAGTTATGCTTGTCGAGCATCAGAACTGCGAAAATTTTGAGTTTCTCGAGCGTTTCTTACCTCCAAACTGCCATATCTCGCGAACGGATTGACCAATCCGCAAAATTTCTGTTGCATGTGAAAGTAGAAACTCGCCCGATTACAACACTATGCGTACTTTTCCCCTAGGCCGTTCTAGTTATTCGTTTCGAGCATCAGAACTGCGAAAATTTTGAGTTTCTCAAGCGTTTCTTACTTCCAAACTGCCATATCTCGCGAACGGATTGACCATTCCGCAAAATTTCTGTTGCATCTGAAAGTAGAAACTCGCCGATTACAACGGTATGCGTACTTTTCCCCTAGCCCGTTCTAGTTATTCGTTTCGGGCAACAGAACTGCGAAAATTTTGAGTTTTTCAATCGTTGCTTACCTCCAAACTGCCATATCTCGCGAACGGATTGACCAATCCGCAAAATTTCTGTTGCATCTGAAAGTAGAAACACGCCCGATTACAACGGTGTGCGTACTTTTCCCCTAGGCCGTTCTAGTTATGCTTGTCGAGCATCAGAACTGCGAAAATTTTGAGTTTCTCGAGCGTTTCTTACCTCCAAACTGCCATATCTCGCGAACGGATTGACCAATCCGCAAAATTTCTGTTGCATCTGAAAGTAGAAACTCGCCCGATTACAACACTATGCATACTTTTCCCCTAGGCCGTTCTAGTTATTCGTTTCGAGCAACAGAACTGCGAAAATTTTGAGTTTTTCAAGCGTTGCTTACCTCCAAACTGCCGTATCTCGCGAACGGATTGACCAATCCGCAAAATTTCTGTTGCATCTGAAAGTAGAAACTCGCCCGATTACAACGGTATGCGTACTTTTCCCCTAGCCCGTTCTATTTATTCGTTTCGAGCAACAGAACTGCGAAAATTTTGAGTTTTTCAAGCGTTGCCTACCTCCAAACTGCCATATCTCGCGAACGGATTGACCAATCCGCAAAATTTCTGTTGCGTCTGAAAGTAGAAACTCGCCCGATTACAACACTGTGCGTACTTTTCCCCTAGGCCGTTCTAGTTATTCGTTTCGAGCAGCAGAACTGCGAAATTTTGAGTTTCTCAAGCGTTTCTTACTTCCAAACTGCCATATCTCGCGAACGGATTGACCAACCCGCAAAATTTCTGTTGCATCTGAAAGTAGAAACTCGCCCGATTACAACACTATGCGTACTTTTCCCCTAGGCCGTTCTAGTTATTCGTTTCGAGCATCAGAACTGCGAAAATTTTGAGTTTCTCAAGCGTTTCTTACCTCCAAACTGCCATAACTCGCGAACGGATTGACCAATCCGCAAAATTTCTGTTGCATCTGAAAGTAGAAACTCGCCCGATTACAACACTATGCATACTTTTCCCCTAGGCCGTTCTAGTTATGCTTGTCGAGCATCAGAACTGCGAAAATTTTGAGTTTCTCGAGCGTTTCTTACCTCCAATCTGCCATATCTCGCGAACGGATTGACCAATCCGCAAAATTTCTGTTGCATCTGAAAGTAGAAACTCGCCCGATTACAACGGTGTGCGTACTTTTCCCCTAGGCCGTTCTAGTTATGCTTGTCGAGCATCAGATCTGCGAAAATTTTGAGTTTCTCGAGCGTTTCTTACCTCCAAACTGCCATATCTCGCGAACGGATTGACCAATCCGCAAAATTTCTGTTGCATCTGAAAGTAGAAACTCGCCCGATTACAACACTATGCGTACTTTTCCCCTAGGCCGTTCTAGTTATGGTTGTCGAGCATCAGAACTGCGAAAATTTTGAGTTTCTCGAGCGTTTCTTACCTCCAAACTGCCATATCTCGCGAACGGATTGACCAATCCGCAAAATTTCTGTTGCATCTGAAAGTAAAAACTCGCCCGATTACAACACTATGCGTACTTTTCCCCTAGGCCGTTCTAGTTATTCGTTTCGAGCATCAGAACTGCGAAAATTTTGAGTTTCTCGAGCGTTTCTTACCTCCAAACTGTCATATCTCGCGAACGGATTGACCAATCCGCAAAATTTCTGTTGCATCTGAAAATAGAAATTCGCCCGATTACAACTGTATGCGTACTTTTCCCCTAGCCCGTTCTAGTTATTCGTTTCGACCAACAGAACTGCGAAAATTTTGAGTTTCTCAAGCGTTGCGTACCTCAAAACTGCCATATCTCGCGAACGGATTGACCAATCCGCAAAATTTCTGTTGCATCTGAAAGTAGAAACTCGCCCGATTACAACACTGTGCGTACTTTTCCCCTAGGCCGTTCTAGTTATTCGTTTCGAGCATCAGAACTGCGAAAATTTTGAGTTTCTCGAGCGTTTCTTACCTCCAAACTGTCATATCTCGCGAACGGATTGACCAATCCGCAAAATTTCTGTTGCATCTGAAAATAGAAATTCGCCCGATTACAACTGTATGCGTACTTTTCCCCTAGCCCGTTCTAGTTATTCGTTTCGACCAACAGAACTGCGAAAATTTTGAGTTTCTCAAGCGTTGCGTACCTCAAAACTGCCATATCTCGCGAACGGATTGACCAATCCGCAAAATTTCTGTTGCATCTGAAAGTAGAAACTCGCCCGATTACAACACTGTGCGTACTTTTCCCCTAGGCCGTTCTAGTTATGCTTGTCGAGCATCAGAACTGCGAAAATTTTGAGTTTCTCAAGCGTTTCTTACATCCAAACTGCCATATCTCGCGAACGGATTGACCAATCCGCAAAATTTCTGTTGCATCTGAAAGTAGAAACACGCCCGATTGCAACGGTATGCGCACTTTTCCCCTAGGCCGTTCTAGTTATTCGTTTCGAGCATCAGAACTGCGAAAATTTTGAGTTTCTCAAGCGTTTCTTACTTCCAAACTGCCATATCTCGCGAACGGATTGACCAATCCGCAAAATTTCTGTTGCATCTGAAAGTAGAAACTCGCCCGATTACAACACTATGCGTGCTTTTCCCGTAGGCCGTTCTAGTTATTCATTTCGAGCATCAGAACTGCGAAAATTTTGAGTTTCTCAAGCGTTTCTTACCTCCAAACTGCCACATCTCGCGAACGGATTGTCCAATCCGCAAAATTTCTGATGCATCTGAAAGTAGAAACTCGCTCGATTACAACTGTATGCGTACTTTTCCCCTAGCCCGTTCTAGTTATTCGTTTCGAGCAACAGAACTGCGAAAATTTTGAGTTTCTCAAGCGTTGCTTACCTCCAAACTGCCATATCTCGCGAACGGATTGACCAATCCGCAAAATTTCTGTTGCATCTGAAAGCAGAAACTCGCCCGATTACAACGGTGTGCGTACTTTTCCCCTAGGCCGTTCTAGTTATTCGTTTCGAGCATCAGAACTGCGAAAATTTTGAGTTTCTCAAGCGTTTCTTACATCCAAACTGCCATATCTCGCGAACGGATTTACCAATCCGCAAAATTTCTGTTGCATCTGAAAGTAGAAACTCGCCCGATTACAACGGTATGCGTACTTTTCCCCTAGCCCGTTCTAGTTATTCGTTTCGAGCAACAGAACTGCGAAAATTTTGAGTTTCTCAAGCGTTTCTTACTTCCAAACTGCCATATCTCGCGAACGGATTGACCAATCCGCACAATTTCTGTTGCATCTGAAAGTAGAAACTCGCCCGATTATAACACTATTCGTACTTTTCCCCTAGGCCGTTCTAGTTATTCGTTTCGAGCATCAGAACTGCGAAAATTTTGAGTTTCTCAAGCGTTTCTTACCTCCAAACTGCCATATCTCGCGAACGGATTGACCAATCCGCAAAATTTCTGTTGCATCTGAAAGCAGAAACTCGCCCGATTACAACACTATGCGTACTTTTCCCCTAGGCCGTTCTAGTTATTCGTTTCGAGCAACAGAACTGCGAAAATTTTGAGTTTTTCATGCGTTGCTTACCTCCAAACTGCCGTATCTCGCGAACGGATTGACCAATCCGCAAAATTTCTGTTGCATCTGAAAGTAGAAACTCGCCCGATTACAACGGTATGCGTACTTTTCCCCTAGCCCGTTCTATTTATTCGTTTCCAGCAACAGAACTGCGAAAATTTTGAGTTTTTCAAGCGTTGCCTACATCCAAACTGCCATATCTCGCGAACGGATTGACCAATCCGCAAAATTTCTGTTGCATCTGAAAGTAGAAACTCGCCCGATTACAACACTGTGCGTACTTTTCCCCTAGGCCGTTCTAGTTATTCGTTTCGAGCATCAGAACTGCGAAAATTTTGAGTTTCTCAAGCGTTTCTTACTTCCAAACTGCCATATCTCGCGAACGGATTGACCAACCCGCAAAATTTCTGTTGCATCTGAAAGTAGAAACTCGCCCGATTACAACACTATGCGTACTTTTCCCCTAGGCCGTTCTAGTTATTCGTTTCGAGCATCAGAACTGCGAAAATTTTGAGTTTCTCAAGCGTTTCTTACCTCCAAACTGCCATAACTCGCGAACGGATTGAACAATCCGCAAAATTTCTGTTGCATCTGAAAGTAGAAACTCGCCCGACTGCAACGGTATGCGCACTTTTCCCCTAGGCCGTTCTAGTTATTCGTTTCGAGCATCAGAACTGCGAAAATTTTGAGTTTCACAAGCGTTTCTTACTTCCAAACTGCCATATCTCACGAACGGATTGACCAATCCGCAAAATTTCTGTTGCATCTGAAGGTAGAAACTCGCCCGATTACAACGGTATGCGTACTTTTCCCCTAGGCCGTTCTAGTTATTCGTTTCGAGCATCAGAACTGCGAAAATTTTGAGTTTCTCAAGCGTTTCTCACCTACAAACTGCCACATCTCGCGAACGGATTGTCCAATCCGCAAAATTTCTGATGCATCTGAAAGTAGAAACTCGCCCGATTACAACTGTATGCGTACTTTTCCCCTAGCCCGTTGTAGTTATTCGTTTCGAGCAACAGAACTGCGAAAATTTTGAGTTTCTCAAGCGTTGCTTACCTCCAAACTGCCATATCTCGCGAAAGGATTGACCAATCCGCCAAATTTCTGTTGCATCTGAAAGCAGAAACTCGCCCGATTACAACGGTGTGCGTACTTTTCCCCTAGGCCGTTCTAGTTATTCGTTTCGAGCATCAGAACTGCGAAAATTTTGAGTTTCTCAAGCGTTTCTTACATCCAAACTGCCATATCTCGCGAACGGATTTACCAATCCGCAAAATTTCTGTTGCATCTGAAAGTAGAAACTCGCCCGATTACAAGGGTATGCGTACTTTTCCCCTAGCCCGTTCTAGTTATTCGTTTCGAGCAACAGAACTGCGAAAATTTTGAGTTTCTCAAGCGTTTCTTACTTCCAAACTGCCATATCTCGCGAACGGATTGACCAATCCGCACAATTTCTGTTGCATCTGAAAGTAGAAACTCGCCCGATTATAACACTATGCGTACTTTTCCCCTAGGCCGTTCTAGTTATGCTTGTCGAGCATCAGAACTGCGAAAATTTTGAGTTTCTCGAGCGTTTCTTACCTCCAAACTGCCATATCTCGCGAACGGATTGACCAATCCGCAAAATTTCTGTTGCATCTGAAAGTAAAAACTCGACCGATTACAACACTATGCGTACTTTTCCCCTAGGCCGTTCTAGTTATTCGTTTCGAGCATCAGAACTGCGAAAATTTTGAGTTTCTCGAGCGTTTCTTACCTCCAAACTGTCATATCTCGCGAACGGATTGACCAATCCGCAAAATTTCTGTTGCATCTGAAAATAGAAATTCGCCCGATTACAACTGTATGCGTACTTTTCCCCTAGCCCGTTCTAGTTATTCGTTTCGACCAACAGAACTGCGAAAATTTTGAGTTTCTCAAGCGTTGCGTACCTCAAAACTGCCATATCTCGCGAACGGATTGACCAATCCGCAAAATTTCTGTTGCATCTGAAAGTAGAAACTCGCCCGATTACAACACTGTGCGTACTTTTCCCCTAGGCCGTTCTAGTTATTCGTTTCGAGCATCAGAACTGCGAAAATTTTGAGTTTCTCGAGCGTTTCTTACCTCCAAACTGTCATATCTCGCGAACGGATTGACCAATCCGCAAAATTTCTGTTGCATCTGAAAATAGAAATTCGCCCGATTACAACTGTATGCGTACTTTTCCCCTAGCCCGTTCTAGTTATTCGTTTCGACCAACAGAACTGCGAAAATTTTGAGTTTCTCAAGCGTTGCGTACCTCAAAACTGCCATATCTCGCGAACGGATTGACCAATCCGCAAAATTTCTGTTGCATCTGAAAGTAGAAACTCGCCCGATTACAACACTGTGCGTACTTTTCCCCTAGGCCGTTCTAGTTATGCTTGTCGAGCATCAGAACTGCGAAAATTTTGAGTTTCTCAAGCGTTTCTTACATCCAAACTGCCATATCTCGCGAACGGATTGACAAATCCGCAAAATTTCTGTTGCATCTGAAAGTAGAAACACGCCCGATTGCAACGGTATGCGCACTTTTCCCCTAGGCCGTTCTAGTTATTCGTTTCGAGCATCAGAACTGCGAAAATTTTGAGTTTCTCAAGCGTTTCTTACTTCCAAACTGCCATATCTCGCGAACGGATTGACCAATCCGCAAAATTTCTGTTGCATCTGAAAGTAGAAACTCGCCCGATTACAACACTATGCGTGCTTTTCCCGTAGGCCGTTCTAGTTATTCATTTCGAGCATCAGAACTGCGAAAATTTTGAGTTTCTCAAGCGTTTCCTACCTCCAAACTGCCACATCTCGCGAACGGATTGTCCAATCCGCAAAATTTCTGATGCATCTGAAAGTAGAAACTCGCTCGATTACAACTGTATGCGTACTTTTCCCCTAGGCCGTTCTAGTTATTCGTTTCGAGCATCAGAACTGCGAAAATTTTGAGTTTCTCAAGCGTTTCTTACATCCAAACTGCCATATCTCGCGAACGGATTTACCAATCCGCAAAATTTCTGTTGCATCTGAAAGTAGAAACTCGCCCGATTACAACGGTATGCGTACTTTTCCCCTAGCCCGTTCTAGTTATTCGTTTCGAGCAACAGAACTGCGAAAATTTTGAGTTTCTCAAGCGTTTCTTACTTCCAAACTGCCATATCTCGCGAACGGATTGACCAATCCGCACAATTTCTGTTGCATCTGAAAGTAGAAACTCGCCCGATTATAACACTATTCGTACTTTTCCCCTAGGCCGTTCTAGTTATTCGTTTCGAGCATCAGAACTGCGAAAATTTTGAGTTTCTCAAGCGTTTCTTACCTCCAAACTGCCATATCTCGCGAACGGATTGACCAATCCGCAAAATTTCTGTTGCATCTGAAAGCAGAAACTCGCCCGATTACAACACTATGCGTACTTTTCCCCTAGGCCGTTCTAGTTATTCGTTTCGAGCAACAGAACTGCGAAAATTTTGAGTTTTTCAAGCGTTGCTTACCTCCAAACTGCCGTATCTCGCGAACGGATTGACCAATCCGCAAAATTTCTGTTGCATCTGAAAGTAGAAACTCGCCCGATTACAACGGTATGCGTACTTTTCCCCTAGCCCGTTCTATTTATTCGTTTCCAGCAACAGAACTGCGAAAATTTTGAGTTTTTCAAGCGTTGCCTACATCCAAACTGCCATATCTCGCGAACGGATTGACCAATCCGCAAAATTTCTGTTGCATCTGAAAGTAGAAACTCGCCCGATTACAACACTGTGCGTACTTTTCCCCTAGGCCGTTCTAGTTATTCGTTTCGAGCATCAGAACTGCGAAAATTTTGAGTTTCTCAAGCGTTTCTTACTTCCAAACTGCCATATCTCGCGAACGGATTGACCAACCCGCAAAATTTCTGTTGCATCTGAAAGTAGAAACTCGCCCGATTACAACACTATGCGTACTTTTCCCCTAGGCCGTTCTAGTTATTCGTTTCGAGCATCAGAACTGCGAAAATTTTGAGTTTCTCAAGCGTTTCTTACCTCCAAACTGCCATAACTCGCGAACGGATTGAACAATCCGCAAAATTTCTGTTGCATCTGAAAGTAGAAACTCGCCCGATTGCAACGGTATGCGCACTTTTCCACTAGGCCGTTCTAGTTATTCGTTTCGAGCATCAGAACTGCGAAAATTTTGAGTTTCTCAAGCGTTTCTTACTTCCAAACTGCCATATCTCGCGAACGGATTGACCAATCCGCAAAATTTCTGTTGCATCTGAAGGTAGAAACTCGCCCGATTACAACGGTATGCGTACTTTTCCCCTAGGCCGTTCTAGTTATTCGTTTCGAGCATCAGAACTGCGAAAATTTTGAGTTTCTCAAGCGTTTCTCAGCTACAAACTGCCACATCTCGCGAACGGATTGTCCAATCCGCAAAATTTCTGATGCATCTGAAAGTAGAAACTCGCCCGATTACAACTGTATGCGTACTTTTCCCCTAGCCCGTTGTAGTTATTCGTTTCGAGCAACAGAACTGCGAAAATTTTGAGTTTCTCAAGCGTTGCTTACCTCCAAACTGCCATATCTCGCGAAAGGATTGACCAATCCGCCAAATTTCTGTTGCATCTGAAAGCAGAAACTCGCCCGATTACAACGGTGTGCGTACTTTTCCCCTAGGCCGTTCTAGTTATTCGTTTCGAGCATCAGAACTGCGAAAATTTTGAGTTTCTCAAGCGTTTCTTACATCCAAACTGCCATATCTCGCGAACGGATTTACCAATCCGCAAAATTTCTGTTGCATCTGAAAGTAGAAACTCGCCCGATTACAACGGTATGCGTACTTTTCCCCTAGCCCGTTCTAGTTATTCGTTTCGAGCAACAGAACTGCGAAAATTTTGAGTTTCTCAAGCGTTTCTTACTTCCAAACTGCCATATCTCGCGAACGGATTGACCAATCCGCACAATTTCTGTTGCATCTGAAAGTAGAAACTCGCCCGATTATAACACTATGCGTACTTTTCCCCTAGGCCGTTCTAGTTATGCTTGTCGAGCATCAGAACTGCGAAAATTTTGAGTTTCTCGAGCGTTTCTTACCTCCAAACTGCCATATCTCGCGAACGGATTGACCAATCCGCAAAATTTCTGTTGCATCTGAAAGTAAAAACTCGACCGATTACAACACTATGCGTACTTTTCCCCTAGGCCGTTCTAGTTATTCGTTTCGAGCATCAGAACTGCGAAAATTTTGAGTTTCTCGAGCGTTTCTTACCTCCAAACTGTCATATCTCGCGAACGGATTGACCAATCCCCAAAATTTCTGTTGCATCTGAAAATAGAAATTCGCCCGATTACAACTGTATGCGTACTTTTCCCCTAGCCCGTTCTAGTTATTCGTTTCGACCAACAGAACTGCGAAAATTTTGAGTTTCTCAAGCGTTGCGTACCTCCAAACTGCCATATCTCGCGAACGGATTGACCATCCCGCAAAATTTCTGTTGCATCTGAAAGTAGAAACTCGCCCGATTACAACACTATGCGTACTTTTCCCCTAGGCCGTTCTAGTTATGCTTGTCGAGCATCAGAACTGCGAAAATTTTGAGTTTCTCAAGCGTTTCTTACATCCGAACTGCCATATCTCGCGAACGGATTGACCAATCCGCAAAATTTCTGTTGCATCTGAAAGTAGAAACACGCCCGATTGCAACGGTATGCGCACTTTTCCCCTAGGCCGTTCTAGTTATTCGTTTCGAGCATCAGAACTGCGAAAATTTTGAGTTTCTCGAGCGTTTCTTACCTCCAAACTGTCATATCTCGCGAACGGATTGACCAATCCGCAAAATTTCTGTTGCATCTGAAAATAGAAATTCGCCCGATTACAACTGTATGCGTACTTTTCCCCTAGCCCGTTCTAGTTATTCGTTTCGACCAACAGAACTGCGAAAATTTTGAGTTTCTCAAGCGTTGCGTACCTCCAAACTGCCATATCTCGCGAACGGATTGACCATTCCGCAAAATTTCTGTTGCATCTGAAAGTAGAAACTCGCCCGATTACAACACTATGCGTACTTTTCCCCTAGGCCGTTCTAGTTATGCTTGTCGAGCATCAGAACTGCGAAAATTTTGAGTTTCTCAAGCGTTTCTTACATCCAAACTGCCATATCTCGCGAACGGATTGACCAATCCGCAAAATTTCTGTTGCATCTGAAAGTAGAAACACGCCCGATTGCAACGGTATGCGCACTTTTCCCCTAGGCCGTTCTAGTTATTCGTTTCGAGCATCAGAACTGCGAAAATTTTGAGTTTCTCAAGCGTTTCTTACTTCCAAACTGCCATATCTCGCGAACGGATTGACCAATCCGCAAAATTTCTGTTGCATCTGAAGGTAGAAACTCGCCCGATTACAACGGTATGCGTACTTTTCCCCTAGGCCGTTCTAGTTATTCGTTTCGAGCATCAGAACTGCGAAAATTTTGAGTTTCTCAAGCGTTTCTCAGCTACAAACTGCCACATCTCGCGAACGGATTGTCCAATCCGCAAAATTTCTGATGCATCTGAAAGTAGAAACTCGCCCGATTACAACTGTATGCGTACTTTTCCCCTAGCCCGTTGTAGTTATTCGTTTCGAGCAACAGAACTGCGAAAATTTTGAGTTTCTCAAGCGTTGCTTACATCCAAACTGCCATATCTCGCGAACGGATTGACCAATCCGCAAAATTTCTGTTGCATCTGAAAGTAGAAACACGCCCGATTGCAACGGTATGCGCACTTTTCCCCTAGGCCGTTCTAGTTATTCGTTTCGAGCATCAGAACTGCGAAAATTTTGAGTTTCTCAAGCGTTTCTTACTTCCAAACTGCCATATCTCGCGAACGGATTGACCAATCCGCAAAATTTCTGTTGCATCTGAAGGTAGAAACTCGCCCGATTACAACGGTATGCGTACTTTTCCCCTAGGCCGTTCTAGTTATTCGTTTCGAGCATCAGAACTGCGAAAATTTTGAGTTTCTCAAGCGTTTCTCACCTACAAACTGCCACATCTCGCGAACGGATTGTCCAATCCGCAAAATTTCTGATGCATCTGAAAGTAGAAACTCGCCCGATTACAACTGTATGCGTACTTTTCCCCTAGCCCGTTGTAGTTATTCGTTTCGAGCAACAGAACTGCGAAAATTTTGAGTTTCTCAAGCGTTGCTTACCTCCAAACTGCCATATCTCGCGAACGGATTGACCAATCCGCAAAATTTCTGTTGCATCTGAAAGTAGAAACTCGCCCGATTACAACACTGTGCGTACTTTTCCCCTAGGCCGTTCTAGTTATTCGTTTCGAGCATCAGAACTGCGAAAATTTTGAGTTTCTCGAGCGTTTCTTACCTCCAAACTGTCATATCTCGCGAACGGATTGACCAATCCGCAAAATTTCTGTTGCATCTGAAAATAGAAATTCGCCCGATTACAACTGTATGCGTACTTTTCCCCTAGCCCGTTCTAGTTATTCGTTTCGACCAACAGAACTGCGAAAATTTTGAGTTTCTCAAGCGTTGCGTACCTCAAAACTGCCATATCTCGCGAACGGATTGACCAATCCGCAAAATTTCTGTTGCATCTGAAAGTAGAAACTCGCCCGATTACAACACTGTGCGTACTTTTCCCCTAGGCCGTTCTAGTTATGCTTGTCGAGCATCAGAACTGCGAAAATTTTGAGTTTCTCAAGCGTTTCTTACATCCAAACTGCCATATCTCGCGAACGGATTGACAAATCCGCAAAATTTCTGTTGCATCTGAAAGTAGAAACACGCCCGATTGCAACGGTATGCGCACTTTTCCCCTAGGCCGTTCTAGTTATTCGTTTCGAGCATCAGAACTGCGAAAATTTTGAGTTTCTCAAGCGTTTCTTACTTCCAAACTGCCATATCTCGCGAACGGATTGACCAATCCGCAAAATTTCTGTTGCATCTGAAAGTAGAAACTCGCCCGATTACAACACTATGCGTGCTTTTCCCGTAGGCCGTTCTAGTTATTCATTTCGAGCATCAGAACTGCGAAAATTTTGAGTTTCTCAAGCGTTTCCTACCTCCAAACTGCCACATCTCGCGAACGGATTGTCCAATCCGCAAAATTTCTGATGCATCTGAAAGTAGAAACTCGCTCGATTACAACTGTATGCGTACTTTTCCCCTAGGCCGTTCTAGTTATTCGTTTCGAGCATCAGAACTGCGAAAATTTTGAGTTTCTCAAGCGTTTCTTACATCCAAACTGCCATATCTCGCGAACGGATTTACCAATCCGCAAAATTTCTGTTGCATCTGAAAGTAGAAACTCGCCCGATTACAACGGTATGCGTACTTTTCCCCTAGCCCGTTCTAGTTATTCGTTTCGAGCAACAGAACTGCGAAAATTTTGAGTTTCTCAAGCGTTTCTTACTTCCAAACTGCCATATCTCGCGAACGGATTGACCAATCCGCACAATTTCTGTTGCATCTGAAAGTAGAAACTCGCCCGATTATAACACTATTCGTACTTTTCCCCTAGGCCGTTCTAGTTATTCGTTTCGAGCATCAGAACTGCGAAAATTTTGAGTTTCTCAAGCGTTTCTTACCTCCAAACTGCCATATCTCGCGAACGGATTGACCAATCCGCAAAATTTCTGTTGCATCTGAAAGCAGAAACTCGCCCGATTACAACACTATGCGTACTTTTCCCCTAGGCCGTTCTAGTTATTCGTTTCGAGCAACAGAACTGCGAAAATTTTGAGTTTTTCAAGCGTTGCTTACCTCCAAACTGCCGTATCTCGCGAACGGATTGACCAATCCGCAAAATTTCTGTTGCATCTGAAAGTAGAAACTCGCCCGATTACAACGGTATGCGTACTTTTCCCCTAGCCCGTTCTATTTATTCGTTTCCAGCAACAGAACTGCGAAAATTTTGAGTTTTTCAAGCGTTGCCTACATCCAAACTGCCATATCTCGCGAACGGATTGACCAATCCGCAAAATTTCTGTTGCATCTGAAAGTAGAAACTCGCCCGATTACAACACTGTGCGTACTTTTCCCCTAGGCCGTTCTAGTTATTCGTTTCGAGCATCAGAACTGCGAAAATTTTGAGTTTCTCAAGCGTTTCTTACTTCCAAACTGCCATATCTCGCGAACGGATTGACCAACCCGCAAAATTTCTGTTGCATCTGAAAGTAGAAACTCGCCCGATTACAACACTATGCGTACTTTTCCCCTAGGCCGTTCTAGTTATTCGTTTCGAGCATCAGAACTGCGAAAATTTTGAGTTTCTCAAGCGTTTCTTACCTCCAAACTGCCATAACTCGCGAACGGATTGAACAATCCGCAAAATTTCTGTTGCATCTGAAAGTAGAAACTCGCCCGATTGCAACGGTATGCGCACTTTTCCACTAGGCCGTTCTAGTTATTCGTTTCGAGCATCAGAACTGCGAAAATTTTGAGTTTCTCAAGCGTTTCTTACTTCCAAACTGCCATATCTCGCGAACGGATTGACCAATCCGCAAAATTTCTGTTGCATCTGAAGGTAGAAACTCGCCCGATTACAACGGTATGCGTACTTTTCCCCTAGGCCGTTCTAGTTATTCGTTTCGAGCATCAGAACTGCGAAAATTTTGAGTTTCTCAAGCGTTTCTCAGCTACAAACTGCCACATCTCGCGAACGGATTGTCCAATCCGCAAAATTTCTGATGCATCTGAAAGTAGAAACTCGCCCGATTACAACTGTATGCGTACTTTTCCCCTAGCCCGTTGTAGTTATTCGTTTCGAGCAACAGAACTGCGAAAATTTTGAGTTTCTCAAGCGTTGCTTACCTCCAAACTGCCATATCTCGCGAAAGGATTGACCAATCCGCCAAATTTCTGTTGCATCTGAAAGCAGAAACTCGCCCGATTACAACGGTGTGCGTACTTTTCCCCTAGGCCGTTCTAGTTATTCGTTTCGAGCATCAGAACTGCGAAAATTTTGAGTTTCTCAAGCGTTTCTTACATCCAAACTGCCATATCTCGCGAACGGATTTACCAATCCGCAAAATTTCTGTTGCATCTGAAAGTAGAAACTCGCCCGATTACAACGGTATGCGTACTTTTCCCCTAGCCCGTTCTAGTTATTCGTTTCGAGCAACAGAACTGCGAAAATTTTGAGTTTCTCAAGCGTTTCTTACTTCCAAACTGCCATATCTCGCGAACGGATTGACCAATCCGCACAATTTCTGTTGCATCTGAAAGTAGAAACTCGCCCGATTATAACACTATGCGTACTTTTCCCCTAGGCCGTTCTAGTTATGCTTGTCGAGCATCAGAACTGCGAAAATTTTGAGTTTCTCGAGCGTTTCTTACCTCCAAACTGCCATATCTCGCGAACGGATTGACCAATCCGCAAAATTTCTGTTGCATCTGAAAGTAAAAACTCGACCGATTACAACACTATGCGTACTTTTCCCCTAGGCCGTTCTAGTTATTCGTTTCGAGCATCAGAACTGCGAAAATTTTGAGTTTCTCGAGCGTTTCTTACCTCCAAACTGTCATATCTCGCGAACGGATTGACCAATCCCCAAAATTTCTGTTGCATCTGAAAATAGAAATTCGCCCGATTACAACTGTATGCGTACTTTTCCCCTAGCCCGTTCTAGTTATTCGTTTCGACCAACAGAACTGCGAAAATTTTGAGTTTCTCAAGCGTTGCGTACCTCCAAACTGCCATATCTCGCGAACGGATTGACCATCCCGCAAAATTTCTGTTGCATCTGAAAGTAGAAACTCGCCCGATTACAACACTATGCGTACTTTTCCCCTAGGCCGTTCTAGTTATGCTTGTCGAGCATCAGAACTGCGAAAATTTTGAGTTTCTCAAGCGTTTCTTACATCCGAACTGCCATATCTCGCGAACGGATTGACCAATCCGCAAAATTTCTGTTGCATCTGAAAGTAGAAACACGCCCGATTGCAACGGTATGCGCACTTTTCCCCTAGGCCGTTCTAGTTATTCGTTTCGAGCATCAGAACTGCGAAAATTTTGAGTTTCTCGAGCGTTTCTTACCTCCAAACTGTCATATCTCGCGAACGGATTGACCAATCCGCAAAATTTCTGTTGCATCTGAAAATAGAAATTCGCCCGATTACAACTGTATGCGTACTTTTCCCCTAGCCCGTTCTAGTTATTCGTTTCGACCAACAGAACTGCGAAAATTTTGAGTTTCTCAAGCGTTGCGTACCTCCAAACTGCCATATCTCGCGAACGGATTGACCATTCCGCAAAATTTCTGTTGCATCTGAAAGTAGAAACTCGCCCGATTACAACACTATGCGTACTTTTCCCCTAGGCCGTTCTAGTTATGCTTGTCGAGCATCAGAACTGCGAAAATTTTGAGTTTCTCAAGCGTTTCTTACATCCAAACTGCCATATCTCGCGAACGGATTGACCAATCCGCAAAATTTCTGTTGCATCTGAAAGTAGAAACACGCCCGATTGCAACGGTATGCGCACTTTTCCCCTAGGCCGTTCTAGTTATTCGTTTCGAGCATCAGAACTGCGAAAATTTTGAGTTTCTCAAGCGTTTCTTACTTCCAAACTGCCATATCTCGCGAACGGATTGACCAATCCGCAAAATTTCTGTTGCATCTGAAGGTAGAAACTCGCCCGATTACAACGGTATGCGTACTTTTCCCCTAGGCCGTTCTAGTTATTCGTTTCGAGCATCAGAACTGCGAAAATTTTGAGTTTCTCAAGCGTTTCTCAGCTACAAACTGCCACATCTCGCGAACGGATTGTCCAATCCGCAAAATTTCTGATGCATCTGAAAGTAGAAACTCGCCCGATTACAACTGTATGCGTACTTTTCCCCTAGCCCGTTGTAGTTATTCGTTTCGAGCAACAGAACTGCGAAAATTTTGAGTTTCTCAAGCGTTGCTTACATCCAAACTGCCATATCTCGCGAACGGATTGACCAATCCGCAAAATTTCTGTTGCATCTGAAAGTAGAAACACGCCCGATTGCAACGGTATGCGCACTTTTCCCCTAGGCCGTTCTAGTTATTCGTTTCGAGCATCAGAACTGCGAAAATTTTGAGTTTCTCAAGCGTTTCTTACTTCCAAACTGCCATATCTCGCGAACGGATTGACCAATCCGCAAAATTTCTGTTGCATCTGAAGGTAGAAACTCGCCCGATTACAACGGTATGCGTACTTTTCCCCTAGGCCGTTCTAGTTATTCGTTTCGAGCATCAGAACTGCGAAAATTTTGAGTTTCTCAAGCGTTTCTCACCTACAAACTGCCACATCTCGCGAACGGATTGTCCAATCCGCAAAATTTCTGATGCATCTGAAAGTAGAAACTCGCCCGATTACAACTGTATGCGTACTTTTCCCCTAGCCCGTTGTAGTTATTCGTTTCGAGCAACAGAACTGCGAAAATTTTGAGTTTCTCAAGCGTTGCTTACCTCCAAACTGCCATATCTCGCGAACGGATTGACCAATCCGCCAAATTTCTGTTGCATCTGAAAGCAGAAACTCGCCCGATTACAACGGTGTGCGTACTTTTCCCCTAGGCCGTTCTAGTTATTCGTTTCGAGCATCAGAACTGCGAAAATTTTGAGTTTCTCAAGCGTTTCTTACATCCAAACTGCCATATCTCGCGAACGGATTTACCAATCCGCAAAATTTCTGTTGCATCTGAAAGTAGAAACTCGCCCGATTACAACGGTATGCGTACTTTTCCCCTAGCCCGTTCTAGTTATTCGTTTCGAGCAACAGAACTGCGAAAATTTTGAGTTTCTCAAGCGTTTCTTACTTCCAAACTGCCATATCTCGCGAACGGATTGACCAATCCGCACAATTTCTGTTGCATCTGAAAGTAGAAACTCGCCCGATTATAACACTATGCGTACTTTTCCCCTAGGCCGTTCTAGTTATGCTTGTCGAGCATCAGAACTGCGAAAATTTTGAGTTTCTCGAGCGTTTCTTACCTCCAAACTGCCATATCTCGCGAACGGATTGACCAATCCGCAAAATTTCTGTTGCATCTGAAAGTAAAAACTCGACCGATTACAACACTATGCGTACTTTTCCCCTAGGCCGTTCTAGTTATTCGTTTCGAGCATCAGAACTGCGAAAATTTTGAGTTTCTCGTGCGTTTCTTACCTCCAAACTGTCATATCTCGCGAACGGATTGACCAATCCCCAAAATTTCTGTTGCATCTGAAAATAGAAATTCGCCCGATTACAACTGTATGCGTACTTTTCCCCTAGCCCGTTCTAGTTATTCGTTTCGACCAACAGAACTGCGAAAATTTTGAGTTTCTCAAGCGTTGCGTACCTCCAAACTGCCATATCTCGCGAACGGATTGACCATCCCGCAAAATTTCTGTTGCATCTGAAAGTAGAAACTCGCCCGATTACAACACTATGCGTACTTTTCCCCTAGGCCGTTCTAGTTATGCTTGTCGAGCATCAGAACTGCGAAAATTTTGAGTTTCTCAAGCGTTTCTTACATCCGAACTGCCATATCTCGCGAACGGATTGACCAATCCGCAAAATTTCTGTTGCATCTGAAAGTAGAAACACGCCCGATTGCAAGGGTATGCGCACTTTTCCCCTAGGCCGTTCTAGTTATTCGTTTCGAGCATCAGAACTGCGAAAATTTTGAGTTTCTCAAGCGTTTCTTACTTCCAAACTGCCATATCTCGCGAACGGATTGACCAATCCGCAAAATTTCTGTTGCATCTGAAGGTAGAAACTCGCCCGATTACAACGGTATGCGTACTTTTCCCCTAGGCCGTTCTAGTTATTCGTTTCGAGCATCAGAACTGCGAAAATTTTGAGTTTCTCAAGCGTTTCTCACCTACAAACTGCCACATCTCGCGAACGGATTGTCCAATCCGCAAAATTTCTGATGCATCTGAAAGTAGAAACTCGCCCGATTACAACTGTATGCGTACTTTTCCCCTAGCCCGTTGTAGTTATTCGTTTCGAGCAACAGAACTGCGAAAATTTTGAGTTTCTCAAGCGTTTCTTACTTCCAAACTGCCATATCTCGCGAACGGATTGACCAATCCGCACAATTTCTGTTGCATCAGAAAGTAGAATCTCGCCCGATTATAACACTATGCGTACTTTTCCCCTAGGCCGTTCTAGTTATGCTTGTCGAGCATCAGAACTGCGAAAATTTTGAGTTTCTCGAGCGTTTCTTACCTCCAAACTGCCATATCTCGCGAACGGATTGACCAATCCGCAAAATTTCTGTTGCATCTGAAAGTAAAAACTCGACCGATTACAACACTATGCGTACTTTTCCCCTAGGCCGTTCTAGTTATTCGTTTCGAGCATCAGAACTGCGAAAATTTTGAGTTTCTCGAGCGTTTCTTACCTCCAAACTGTCATATCTCGCGAACGGATTGACCAATCCGCAAAATTTCTGTTGCATCTGAAAATAGAAATTCGCCCGATTACAACTGTATGCGTACTTTTCCCCTAGCCCGTTCTAGTTATTCGTTTCGACCAACAGAACTGCGAAAATTTTGAGTTTCTCAAGCGTTGCTTACCTCCAAACTGCCATATCTCGCGAACGGATTGACCATTCCGCAAAATTTCTGTTGCATCTGAAAGTAGAAACTCGCCCGATTACAACGGTATGCGTACTTTTCCCCTAGCCCGTTCTATTTATTCGTTTCCAGCAACAGAACTGCGAAAATTTTGAGTTTTTCAAGCGTTGCCTACATCCAAACTGCCATATCTCGCGAACGGATTGACCAATCCGCAAAATTTCTGTTGCATCTGAAAGTAGAAACTCGCCCGATTACAACACTGTGCGTACTTTTCCCCTAGGCCGTTCTAGTTATTCGTTTCGAGCATCAGAACTGCGAAAATTTTGAGTTTCTCAAGCGTTTCTTACTTCCAAACTGCCATATCTCGCGAACGGATTGACCAACCCTCAAAATTTCTGTTGCATCTGAAAGTAGAAACTCGCCCGATTACAACACTATGCGTACTTTTCCCCTAGGCCGTTCTAGTTATTCGTTTCGAGCATCAGAACTGCGAAAATTTTGAGTTTCTCAAGCGTTTCTTACCTCCAAACTGCCATAACTCGCGAACGGATTGAACAATCCGCAAAATTTCTGTTGCATCTGAAAGTAGAAACTCGCCCGATTGCAACGGTATGCGCACTTTTCCCCTAGGCCGTTCTAGTTATTCGTTTCGAGCATCAGAACTGCGAAAATTTTGAGTTTCTCAAGCGTTTCTTACTTCCAAACTGCCATATCTCGCGAACGGATTGACCAATCCGCAAAATTTCTGTTGCATCTGAAGGTAGAAACTCGCCCGATTACAACGGTATGCGTACTTTTCCCCTAGGCCGTTCTAGTTATTCGTTTCGAGCATCAGAACTGCGAAAATTTTGAGTTTCTCAAGCGTTTCTCAGCTACAAACTGCCACATCTCGCGAACGGATTGTCCAATCCGCAAAATTTCTGATGCATCTGAAAGTAGAAACTCGCCCGATTACAACTGTATGCGTACTTTTCCCCTAGCCCGTTGTAGTTATTCGTTTCGAGCAACAGAACTGCGAAAATTTTGAGTTTCTCAAGCGTTGCTTACCTCCAAACTGCCATATCTCGCGAAAGGATTGACCAATCCGCCAAATTTCTGTTGCATCTGAAAGCAGAAACTCGCCCGATTACAACGGTGTGCGTACTTTTCCCCTAGGCCGTTCTAGTTATTCGTTTCGAGCATCAGAACTGCGAAAATTTTGAGTTTCTCAAGCGTTTCTTACATCCAAACTGCCATATCTCGCGAACGGATTTACCAATCCGCAAAATTTCTGTTGCATCTGAAAGTAGAAACTCGCCCGATTACAACGGTATGCGTACTTTTCCCCTAGCCCGTTCTAGTTATTCGTTTCGAGCAACAGAACTGCGAAAATTTTGAGTTTCTCAAGCGTTTCTTACTTCCAAACTGCCATATCTCGCGAACGGATTGACCAATCCGCACAATTTCTGTTGCATCTGAAAGTAGAAACTCGCCCGATTATAACACTATGCGTACTTTTCCCCTAGGCCGTTCTAGTTATGCTTGTCGAGCATCAGAACTGCGAAAATTTTGAGTTTCTCGAGCGTTTCTTACCTCCAAACTGCCATATCTCGCGAACGGATTGACCAATCCGCAAAATTTCTGTTGCATCTGAAAGTAAAAACTCGACCGATTACAACACTATGCGTACTTTTCCCCTAGGCCGTTCTAGTTATTCGTTTCGAGCATCAGAACTGCGAAAATTTTGAGTTTCTCGAGCGTTTCTTACCTCCAAACTGTCATATCTCGCGAACGGATTGACCAATCCCCAAAATTTCTGTTGCATCTGAAAATAGAAATTCGCCCGATTACAACTGTATGCGTACTTTTCCCCTAGCCCGTTCTAGTTATTCGTTTCGACCAACAGAACTGCGAAAATTTTGAGTTTCTCAAGCGTTGCGTACCTCCAAACTGCCATATCTCGCGAACGGATTGACCATCCCGCAAAATTTCTGTTGCATCTGAAAGTAGAAACTCGCCCGATTACAACACTATGCGTACTTTTCCCCTAGGCCGTTCTAGTTATGCTTGTCGAGCATCAGAACTGCG
This sequence comes from Ptiloglossa arizonensis, assembly GCF_051014685.1. Classification (NCBI taxonomy): domain Eukaryota; kingdom Metazoa; phylum Arthropoda; class Insecta; order Hymenoptera; family Colletidae; genus Ptiloglossa; species Ptiloglossa arizonensis. The sequence goes on from NW_027478632.1 coordinate 650,351, forward strand.
AAAATTTTGAGTTTCTCAAGCGTTTCTTACATCCGAACTGCCATATCTCGCGAACGGATTGACCAATCCGCAAAATTTCTGTTGCATCTGAAAGTAGAAACACGCCCGATTGCAACGGTATGCGCACTTTTCCCCTAGGCCGTTCTAGTTATTCGTTTCGAGCATCAGAACTGCGAAAATTTTGAGTTTCTCGAGCGTTTCTTACCTCCAAACTGTCATATCTCGCGAACGGATTGACCAATCCGCAAAATTTCTGTTGCATCTGAAAATAGAAATTCGCCCGATTACAACTGTATGCGTACTTTTCCCCTAGCCCGTTCTAGTTATTCGTTTCGACCAACAGAACTGCGAAAATTTTGAGTTTCTCAAGCGTTGCGTACCTCCAAACTGCCATATCTCGCGAACGGATTGACCATTCCGCAAAATTTCTGTTGCATCTGAAAGTAGAAACTCGCCCGATTACAACACTATGCGTACTTTTCCCCTAGGCCGTTCTAGTTATGCTTGTCGAGCATCAGAACTGCGAAAATTTTGAGTTTCTCAAGCGTTTCTTACATCCAAACTGCCATATCTCGCGAACGGATTGACCAATCCGCAAAATTTCTGTTGCATCTGAAAGTAGAAACACGCCCGATTGCAACGGTATGCGCACTTTTCCCCTAGGCCGTTCTAGTTATTCGTTTCGAGCATCAGAACTGCGAAAATTTTGAGTTTCTCAAGCGTTTCTTACTTCCAAACTGCCATATCTCGCGAACGGATTGACCAATCCGCAAAATTTCTGTTGCATCTGAAGGTAGAAACTCGCCCGATTACAACGGTATGCGTACTTTTCCCCTAGGCCGTTCTAGTTATTCGTTTCGAGCATCAGAACTGCGAAAATTTTGAGTTTCTCAAGCGTTTCTCACCTACAAACTGCCACATCTCGCGAACGGATTGTCCAATCCGCAAAATTTCTGATGCATCTGAAAGTAGAAACTCGCCCGATTACAACTGTATGCGTACTTTTCCCCTAGCCCGTTGTAGTTATTCGTTTCGAGCAAAAGAACTGCGAAAATTTTGAGTTTCTCAAGCGTTGCTTACCTCCAAACTGCCATATCTCGCGAACGGATTGACCAATCCGCCAAATTTCTGTTGCATCTGAAAGCAGAAACTCGCCCGATTACAACGGTGTGCGTACTTTTCCCCTAGGCCGTTCTAGTTATTCGTTTCGAGCATCAGAACTGCGAAAATTTTGAGTTTCTCAAGCGTTTCTTACATCCAAACTGCCATATCTCGCGAACGGATTTACCAATCCGCAAAATTTCTGTTGCATCTGAAAGTAGAAACTCGCCCGATTACAACGGTATGCGTACTTTTCCCCTAGCCCGTTCTAGTTATTCGTTTCGAGCAACAGAACTGCGAAAATTTTGAGTTTCTCAAGCGTTTCTTACTTCCAAACTGCCATATCTCGCGAACGGATTGACCAATCCGCACAATTTCTGTTGCATCTGAAAGTAGAAACTCGCCCGATTATAACACTATGCGTACTTTTCCCCTAGGCCGTTCTAGTTATGCTTGTCGAGCATCAGAACTGCGAAAATTTTGAGTTTCTCGAGCGTTTCTTACCTCCAAACTGCCATATCTCGCGAACGGATTGACCAATCCGCAAAATTTCTGTTGCATCTGAAAGTAAAAACTCGACCGATTACAACACTATGCGTACTTTTCCCCTAGGCCGTTCTAGTTATTCGTTTCGAGCATCAGAACTGCGAAAATTTTGAGTTTCTCGTGCGTTTCTTACCTCCAAACTGTCATATCTCGCGAACGGATTGACCAATCCCCAAAATTTCTGTTGCATCTGAAAATAGAAATTCGCCCGATTACAACTGTATGCGTACTTTTCCCCTAGCCCGTTCTAGTTATTCGTTTCGACCAACAGAACTGCGAAAATTTTGAGTTTCTCAAGCGTTGCGTACCTCCAAACTGCCATATCTCGCGAACGGATTGACCATCCCGCAAAATTTCTGTTGCATCTGAAAGTAGAAACTCGCCCGATTACAACACTATGCGTACTTTTCCCCTAGGCCGTTCTAGTTATGCTTGTCGAGCATCAGAACTGCGAAAATTTTGAGTTTCTCAAGCGTTTCTTACATCCGAACTGCCATATCTCGCGAACGGATTGACCAATCCGCAAAATTTCTGTTGCATCTGAAAGTAGAAACACGCCCGATTGCAAGGGTATGCGTACTTTTCCCCTAGGCCGTTCTAGTTATTCGTTTCGAGCATCAGAACTGCGAAAATTTTGAGTTTCTCAAGCGTTTCTCACCTACAAACTGCCACATCTCGCGAACGGATTGTCCAATCCGCAAAATTTCTGATGCATCTGAAAGTAGAAACTCGCCCGATTACAACTGTATGCGTACTTTTCCCCTAGCCCGTTGTAGTTATTCGTTTCGAGCAACAGAACTGCGAAAATTTTGAGTTTCTCAAGCGTTTCTTACTTCCAAACTGCCATATCTCGCGAACGGATTGACCAATCCGCACAATTTCTGTTGCATCAGAAAGTAGAAACTCGCCCGATTATAACACTATGCGTACTTTTCCCCTAGGCCGTTCTAGTTATGCTTGTCGAGCATCAGAACTGCGAAAATTTTGAGTTTCTCGAGCGTTTCTTACCTCCAAACTGCCATATCTCGCGAACGGATTGACCAATCCGCAAAATTTCTGTTGCATCTGAAAGTAAAAACTCGACCGATTACAACACTATGCGTACTTTTCCCCTAGGCCGTTCTAGTTGTTCGTTTCGAGCATCAGAACTGCGAAAATTTTGAGTTTCTCGAGCGTTTCTTACCTCCAAACTGTCATATCTCGCGAACGGATTGACCAATCCGCAAAATTTCTGTTGCATCTGAAAATAGAAATTCGCCCGATTACAACTGTATGCGTACTTTTCCCCTAGCCCGTTCTAGTTATTCGTTTCGACCAACAGAACTGCGAAAATTTTGAGTTTCTCAAGCGTTGCGTACCTCCAAACTGCCATATCTCGCGAACGGATTGACCATTCCGCAAAATTTCTGTTGCATCTGAAAGTAGAAACTCGCCCGATTACAACACTATGCGTACTTTTCCCCTAGGCCGTTCTAGTTATGCTTGTCGAGCATCAGAACTGCGAAAATTTTGAGTTTCTCAAGCGTTTCTTACATCCGAACTGCCATATCTCGCGAACGGATTGACCAATCCGCAAAATTTCTGTTGCATCTGAAAGTAGAAACACGCCGAATGCAACGGTATGCGCACTTTTCCCCTAGGCCGTTCTAGTTATTCGTTTCGAGCATCAGAACTGCGAAAATTTTGAGTTTCTCGAGCGTTTCTTACCTCCAAACTGTCATATCTCGCGAACGGATTGACCAATCCGCAAAATTTCTGTTGCATCTGAAAATAGAAATTCGCCCGATTACAACTGTATGCGTACTTTTCCCCTAGCCCGTTCTAGTTATTCGTTTCGACCAACAGAACTGCGAAAATTTTGAGTTTCTCAAGCGTTGCGTACCTCCAAACTGCCATATCTCGCGAACGGATTGACCATTCCGCAAAATTTCTGTTGCATCTGAAAGTAGAAACTCGCCCGATTACAACACTATGCGTACTTTTCCCCTAGGCCGTTCTAGTTATGCTTGTCGAGCATCAGAACTGCGAAAATTTTGAGTTTCTCAAGCGTTTCTTACATCCGAACTGCCATATCTCGCGAACGGATTGACCAATCCGCAAAATTTCTGTTGCATCTGAAAGTAGAAACACGCCCGATTGCAAGGGTATGCGCACTTTTCCCCTAGGCCGTTCTAGTTATTCGTTTCGAGCATCAGAACTGCGAAAATTTTGAGTTTCTCAAGCGTTTCTTACTTCCAAACTGCCATATCTCGCGAACGGATTGACCAATCCGCAAAATTTCTGTTGCATCTGAAGGTAGAAACTCGCCCGATTACAACGGTATGCGTACTTTTCCCCTAGGCCGTTCTAGTTATTCGTTTCGAGCATCAGAACTGCGAAAATTTTGAGTTTCTCAAGCGTTTCTCACCTACAAACTGCCACATCTCGCGAACGGATTGTCCAATCCGCAAAATTTCTGATGCATCTGAAAGTAGAAACTCGCCCGATTACAACTGTATGCGTACTTTTCCCCTAGCCCGTTGTAGTTATTCGTTTCGAGCAACAGAACTGCGAAAATTTTGAGTTTCTCAAGCGTTTCTTACTTCCAAACTGCCATATCTCGCGAACGGATTGACCAATCCGCACAATTTCTGTTGCATCAGAAAGTAGAAACTCGCCCGATTATAACACTATGCGTACTTTTCCCCTAGGCCGTTCTAGTTATGCTTGTCGAGCATCAGAACTGCCAAAATTTTGAGTTTCTCGAGCGTTTCTTACCTCCAAACTGCCGTATCTCGCGAACGGATTGACCAATCCGCAAAATTTCTGTTGCATCTGAAAGTAAAAACTCGACCGATTACAACACTATGCGTACTTTTCCCCTAGGCCGTTCTAGTTATTCGTTTCGAGCATCAGAACTGCGAAAATTTTGAGTTTCTCGAGCGTTTCTTACCTCCAAACTGTCATATCTCGCGAACGGATTGACCAATCCGCAAAATTTCTGTTGCATCTGAAAATAGAAATTCGCCCGATTACAACTGTATGCGTACTTTTCCCTAGCCCGTTCTAGTTATTCGTTTCGACCAACAGAACTGCGAAAATTTTGAGTTTCTCAAGCGTTGCGTACCTCCAAACTGCCATATCTCGCGAACGGATTGACCATTCCGCAAAATTTCTGTTGCATCTGAAAGTAGAAACTCGCCCGATTACAACACTATGCGTACTTTTCCCCTAGGCCGTTCTAGTTATGCTTGTCGAGCATCAGAACTGCGAAAATTTTGAGTTTCTCAAGCGTTTCTTACATCCGAACTGCCATATCTCGCGAACGGATTGACCAATCCGCAAAATTTCTGTTGCATCTGAAAGTAGAAACACGCCGAATGCAACGGTATGCGCACTTTTCCCCTAGGCCGTTCTAGTTATTCGTTTCGAGCATCAGAACTGCGAAAATTTTGAGTTTCTCGAGCGTTTCTTACCTCCAAACTGTCATATCTCGCGAACGGATTGACCAATCCGCAAAATTTCTGTTGCATCTGAAAATAGAAATTCGCCCGATTACAACTGTATGCGTACTTTTCCCCTAGCCCGTTCTAGTTATTCGTTTCGACCAACAGAACTGCGAAAATTTTGAGTTTCTCAAGCGTTGCGTACCTCCAAACTGCCATATCTCGCGAACGGATTGACCATTCCGCAAAATTTCTGTTGCATCTGAAAGTAGAAACTCGCCCGATTACAACACTATGCGTACTTTTCCCCTAGGCCGTTCTAGTTATGCTTGTCGAGCATCAGAACTGCGAAAATTTTGAGTTTCTCAAGCGTTTCTTACATCCGAACTGCCATATCTCGCGAACGGATTGACCAATCCGCAAAATTTCTGTTGCATCTGAAAGTAGAAACACGCCCGATTGCAACGGTATGCGCACTTTTCCCCTAGGCCGTTCTAGTTATTCGTTTCGAGCATCAGAACTGCGAAAATTTTGAGTTTCTCAAGCGTTTCTTACTTCCAAACTGCCATATCTCGCGAACGGATTGACCAATCCGCAAAATTTCTGTTGCATCTGAAGGTAGAAACTCGCCCGATTACAACGGTATGCGTACTTTTCCCCTAGGCCGTTCTAGTTATTCGTTTCGAGCATCAGAACTGCGAAAATTTTGAGTTTCTCAAGCGTTTCTCACCTACAAACTGCCACATCTCGCGAACGGATTGTCCAATCCGCAAAATTTCTGATGCATCTGAAAGTAGAAACTCGCCCGATTACAACTGTATGCGTACTTTTCCCCTAGGCCGTTCTAGTTATTCGTTTCGAGCATCAGAACTGCGAAAATTTTGAGTTTCTCAAGCGTTTCTTACCTCCAAACTGCCATAACTCGCGAACGGATTGAACAATCCGCAAAATTTCTGTTGCATCTGAAAGTACAAACTCGCCCGATTGCAACGGTATGCGCACTTTTCCCCTAGGCCGTTCTAGTTATTCGTTTCGAGCATCAGAACTGCGAAAATTTTGAGTTTCTCAAGCGTTTCTTACTTCCAAACTGCCATATCTCGCGAACGGATTGACCAATCCGCAAAATTTCTGTTGCATCTGAAGGTAGAAACTCGCCCGATTACAACGGTATGCGTACTTTTCCCCTAGGCCGTTCTAGTTATTCGTTTCGAGCATCAGAACTGCGAAAATTTTGAGTTTCTCAAGCGTTTCTCACCTACAAACTGCCACATCTCGCGAACGGATTGTCCAATCCGCAAAATTTCTGATGCATCTGAAAGTAGAAACTCGCCCGATTACAACTGTATGCGTACTTTTCCCCTAGCCCGTTGTAGTTATTCGTTTCGAGCAACAGAACTGCGAAAATTTTGAGTTTCTCAAGCGTTGCTTACCTCCAAACTGCCATATCTCGCGAAAGGATTGACCAATCCGCCAAATTTCTGTTGCATCTGAAAGCAGAAACTCGCCCGATTACAACGGTGTGCGTACTTTTCCCCTAGGCCGTTCTAGTTATTCGTTTCGAGCATCAGAACTGCGAAAATTTTGAGTTTCTCAAGCGTTTCTTACATCCAAACTGCCATATCTCGCGAACGGATTTACCAATCCGCAAAATTTCTGTTGCATCTGAAAGTAGAAACTCGCCCGATTACAACGGTATGCGTACTTTTCCCCTAGCCCGTTCTAGTTATTCGTTTCGAGCAACAGAACTGCGAAAATTTTGAGTTTCTCAAGCGTTTCTTACTTCCAAACTGCCATATCTCGCGAACGGATTGACCAATCCGCACAATTTCTGTTGCATCTGAAAGTAGAAACTCGCCCGATTATAACACTATGCGTACTTTTCCCCTAGGCCGTTCTAGTTATGCTTGTCGAGCATCAGAACTGCGAAAATTTTGAGTTTCTCAAGCGTTTCTTACTTCCAAACTGCCATATCTCGCGAACGGATTGACCAATCCGCACAATTTCTGTTGCATCTGAAGGTAGAAACTCGCCCGATTACAACGGTATGCGTACTTTTCCCCTAGGCCGTTCTAGTTATTCGTTTCGAGCATCAGAACTGCGAAAATTTTGAGTTTCTCAAGCGTTTCTCACCTACAAACTGCCACATCTCGCGAACGGATTGTCCAATCCGCAAAATTTCTGATGCATCTGAAAGTAGAAACTCGCCCGATTACAACTGTATGCGTACTTTTCCCCTAGGCCGTTCTAGTTATTCGTTTCGAGCATCAGAACTGCGAAAATTTTGAGTTTCTCAAGCGTTTCTTACCTCCAAACTGCCATAACTCGCGAACGGATTGAACAATCCGCAAAATTTCTGTTGCATCTGAAAGTAGAAACTCGCCCGATTGCAACGGTATGCGCACTTTTCCCCTAGGCCGTTCTAGTTATTCGTTTCGAGCATCAGAACTGCGAAAATTTTGAGTTTCTCAAGCGTTTCTTACTTCCAAACTGCCATATCTCGCGAACGGATTGACCAATCCGCAAAATTTCTGTTGCATCTGAAGGTAGAAACTCGCCCGATTACAACGGTATGCGTACTTTTCCCCTAGGCCGTTCTAGTTATTCGTTTCGAGCATCAGAACTGCGAAAATTTTGAGTTTCTCAAGCGTTGCTTACCTCCAAACTGCCACATCTCGCGAACGGATTGTCCAATCCGCAAAATTTCTGATGCATCTGAAAGTAGAAACTCGCTCGATTACAACTGTATGCGTACTTTTCCCCTAGGCCGTTCTAGTTATTCGTTTCGAGCATCAGAACTGCGAAAATTTTGGGTTTCTCAAGCGTTTCTTACATCCAAACTGCCATATCTCGCGAACGGATTTACCAATCCGCAAAATTTCTGTTGCATCTGAAAGTAGAAACTCGCCCGATTACAACGGTATGCGTACTTTTCCCCTAGCCCGTTCTAGTTATTCGTTTCGAGCAACAGAACTGCGAAAATTTTGAGTTTCTCAAGCGTTTCTTACTTCCAAACTGCCATATCTCGCGAACGGATTGACCAATCCGCACAATTTCTGTTGCATCTGAAAGTAGAAACTCGCCCGATTATAACACTATTCGTACTTTTCCCCTAGGCCGTTCTAGTTATTCGTTTCGAGCATCAGAACTGCGAAAATTTTGAGTTTCTCAAGCGTTTCTTACCTCCAAACTGCCATATCTCGCGAACGGATTGACCAATCCGAAAAATTTCTGTTGCATCTGAAAGCAGAAACTCGCCCGATTACAACACTGTGCGTACTTTTCCCCTAGGCCGTTCTAGTTATTCGTTTCGAGCAACAGAACTGCGAAAATTTTGAGTTTTTCAAGCGTTGCTTACCTCCAAACTGCCGTATCTCGCGAACGGATTGACCAATCCGCAAAATTTCTGTTGCATCTGAAAGTAGAAACTCGCCCGATTACAACGGTATGCGTACTTTTCCCCTAGCCCGTTCTATTTATTCGTTTCCAGCAACAGAACTGCGAAAATTTTGAGTTTTTCAAGCGTTGCCTACATCCAAACTGCCATATCTCGCGAACGGATTGACCAATCCGCAAAATTTCTGTTGCATCTGAAAGTAGAAACTCGCCCGATTACAACACTGTGCGTACTTTTCCCCTAGGCCGTTCTAGTTATTCGTTTCGAGCATCAGAACTGCGAAAATTTTGAGTTTCTCAAGCGTTTCTTACTTCCAAACTGCCATATCTCGCGAACGGATTGACCAACCCGCAAAATTTCTGTTGCATCTGAAAGTAGAAACTCGCCCGATTACAACACTATGCGTACTTTTCCCCTAGGCCGTTCTAGTTATTCGTTTCGAGCATCAGAACTGCGAAAATTTTGAGTTTCTCAAGCGTTTCTTACCTCCAAACTGCCATAACTCGCGAACGGATTGAACAATCCGCAAAATTTCTGTTGCATCTGAAAGTAGAAACTCGCCCGATTACAACGGTATGCGTACTTTTCCCGTAGGCCGTTCTAGTTATTCGTTTCGAGCATCAGAACCGCGAAAATTTTGAGTTTCTCAAGCGCCTCTTACCTCCATACTGCCATATCTCGCGAACGGATTGACCAATCCGCAAAATTTCTGTTGCATCTGAAAGTAGAAACTCGCCCGATTACAACACTATGCGTACTTTCCCCCTAGGCCGTTCTAGTTATGCTTGTCGAGCATCAGAACTGCGAAAATTTTGAGTTTCTCGAGCGTTTCTTACATCCAAACTGCCATATCTCGCGAACGGATTGACCAGTCCGCAAAATTTCTGTTGCATCTGAAAGTAGAAACTCGCCCGATTACAACACTATGCGTACTTTTCCCCTAGGCCGTTCTAGTTATTCGTTTCGAGCATCAGAACTGCGAAAATTTTGAGTTTCTCAAGCGTTTCTTACCTCCAAACTGCCATATCTCGCGAACGGATAGACCATTCCGCAAAATTTCTGTTGCATCTGAAAGTAGAAACTCGCCGATTACAACGGTATGCGTACTTTTCCCCTAGGCCGTTCTAGTTATGCTTGTCGAGCATCAGATCTGCGAAAATTTTGAGTTTTTCAAGCGTTGCCTACCTCCAAACTGCCATATCTCGCGAACGGATTGACCAATCCGCAAAATTTCTGTTGCATCTGAAAGTAGAAACTCGCCCGATTACAACACTGTGCGTACTTTTCCCCTAGGCCGTTCTAGTTATTCGTTTCGAGCATCAGAACTGCGAAAATTTTGAGTTTCTCAAGCGTTTCTTACTTCCAAACTGCCATATCTCGCGAACGGATTGACCATTCCGCAAAATTTCTGTTGCATCTGAAAGTAGAAACTCGCCGATTACAACGGTATGCGTACTTTTCCCCTAGCCCGTTCTAGTTATTCGTTTCGGGCAACAGAACTGCGAAAATTTTGAGTTTTTCAAGCGTTGCTTATCTCCAAACTGCCATATCTCGCGAACGGATTGACCAATCCGCAAAATTTCTGTTGCATCAGAAAGTAGAAACTCGCCCGATTACAACACTATGCGTACTTTTCCCCTAGGCCGTTCAAGTTATGCTTGTCGAGCATCAGAACTGCGAAAATTTTGAGTTTCTCGAGCGTTTCTTACCTCCAAACTGCCATATCTCGCGAACGGATTGACCAATCCGCAAAATTTCTGTTGCATCTGAAAGTAAAAACTCGACCGATTACAACACTATGCGTACTTTTCCCCTAGGCCGTTCTAGTTATTCGTTTCGAGAATCAGAACTGCGAAAATTTTGAGTTTCTCGAGTGTTTCTTACCTCCAAACTGTCATATCTCGCGAACGGATTGACCAATCCGCAAAATTTCTGTTGCATCTGAAAATAGAAATTCGCCCGATTTCAACTGTATGCGTACTTTTCCCCTAGCCCGTTCTAGTTATTCGTTTCGACCAACAGAACTGCGAAAATTTTGAGTTTCTCAAGCGTTGCGTACCTCCAAACTGCCATATCTCGCGAACGGATTGACCAATCCGCAAAATTTCTGTTGCATCTGAAAGTAGAAACTCGCCCAATTACAACACTATGCGTACTTTTCCCCTAGGCCGTTCTAGTTATGCTTGTCGAGCATCAGAACTGCGAAAATTTTGAGTTTCTCAAGCGTTTCTTACTTCCAAACTGCCATATCTCGCGAACGGATTGACCAATCCGCAAAATTTCTGTTGCATCTGAAGGTAGAAACTCGCCCGATTACAACGGTGTGCGTACTTTTCCCCTAGGCCGTTCTAGTTATTCGTTTCGAGCATCAGAACTGCGAAAATTTTGAGTTTCTCAAGCGTTTCTTACATCCAAACTGCCATATCTCGCGAACGGATTTACCAATCCGCAAAATTTCTGTTGCATCTGAAAGTAGAAACTCGCCCGATTACAACGGTATGCGTACTTTTCCCCTAGCCCGTTCCAGTTATTCGTTTCGAGCAACAGAACTGCGAAAATTTTGAGTTTTTCAAGCGTTGCTTACCTCCAAACTGCCATGTCTCGCGAACGGATTGACCAATCCGCAAAATTTCTGTTGCATCTGAAAGTAGAAACTCGCCCGATTACAACGGTATGCGTACTTTTCCCCTAGCCCATTCTAGTTATTCGTTTCGAGCAACAGAACTGCGAAAATTTTGAGTTTTTCAAGCGTTGCTTACCTCCAAACTGCCATATCTCGCGAACGGATTGACCAATCCGCAAAATTTCTGTTGCATCTGAAAGTAGAAACTCGCCCGATTACAACACTATGCGTACTTTTCCCCTAGGCCGTTCTAGTTATGCTTGTCGAGCATCAGAACTGCGAAAATTTTGAGTTTCTCGAGCGTTTCTTACCTCCAAACTGACATATCTCGCGAACGGATTGACCAATCCGCAAAATTTCTGTTGCATCTGAAAGTAGAAACTCCCCCGACTACAACACTTTGCGTACTTTTCCCCTAGGCCGTTCTAGTTATTCGTTTCGAGCATCAGAACTGCGAAAATTTTGAGTTTCTCAAGCGTTTCTTACTTCCAAACTGCCATATCTCGCGAACGGATTGATCAATCCGCAAAATTTCTGTTGCATCTGAAAGTAGAAACTCGCCCGATTACAACACTGTGCGTACTTTTCCCCTAGGCCGTTCTAGTTATTCGTTTCGAGCATCAGAACTGCGAAAATTTTGAGTTTCTCGGCGCGTTTCTTACCTCCAAACTGCCATAACTCGCGAACGGATTGACCAATCCGCAAAATTTCTGTTGCATCTGAAAGTAGAAACTCGCCCGATTACAACGGTATGCGTACTTTTCCCCTAGCCCGTTCCAGTTATTCGTTTCGGGCAACAGAACTGCGAAAATTTTGAGTTTTTCAAGCGTTGCTTACCTCCAAACTGCCATATCTCGCGAACGGATTGACCAATCCGCAAAATTTCTGTTGCATCAGAAAGTAGAAATTCGCCCGATTACAACGGTATGCGTACTTTTCCCCTAGCCCGTTCTAGTTATTCGTTTCGAGCAACAGAACTGCGAAAATTTTGAGTTTTTCAAGCGTTGCTTACCTCCAAACTGCCATATCTCGCGAACGGATTGACCAATCCGCAAAATTTCTGTTGCATCTGAAAGTAGAAACTCGCCCGATTACAACGGTGAGCGTACTTTTCCCCTAGGCCGTTCTAGTTATGCTTGTCGAGCATCAGAACTGCGAAAATTTTGAGTTTTTCAAGCGTTGCTTACCTCCAAACTGCCATATCCTGCGAACGGATTGACCAATCCGCAAAATTTCTGTTGCATCTGAAAGTAGAAACTCGCCCGATTACAACGGTGTGCGTACTTTTCCCCTAGCCAGTTCTAGTTATTCGTTTCGAGCAACAGAACTGCGAAAATTTTAAGTTTTTCAAGCGTTTCTTACCTCCAAACTGCCATATCTCGCGAACGGATTGACCAATCCGCAAAATTTCTGTTGCATCTGAAAGTAGAAACTCGCCCGATTACAACACTATGCGTACTTTTCCCCTAGGCCGTTCTAGTTATTCGTTTCGAGCATCAGAACTGCGAAAATTTTGAGTTTCTCGAGCGCTTCTTACCTCCAAACTGCCATATCTCGCGAACGGATTGACCAATCCGCAAAATTTCTGTTGCATCTGAAAGTAGAAACTCCCCCGACTACAACACTTTGTGTACTTTTCCCCTAGGCCGTCCTAGTTATTCGTTTCGAGCATCAGAACTGCGAAAATTTTGAGTTTCTCAAGCGTTTCTTACTTCCAAACTGCCATATCTCGCGAACGGATTGACCAATCCGCAAAATTTCTGTTGCATCTGAAAGTAGAAACTCGCCCGATTACAACACTATGCGTACTATTCCCGTAGGCCGTTCTAGTTATTCGTTTCGAGCATCAGAACTGCGAAAATTTTGAGTTTCTCAAGCGTTTCTTACCTCCAAACTGCCATAACTCGCGAACGGATTGACCAATCCGCAAAATTTCTGTTGCATCTGAAAGTAGAAACTCGCCCGATTACATCGGTATGCGTACTTCTCCCCTAGCCCGTTCTAGTTATTCGTTTCGGGCAACAGACCTGCGAAAATTTTGAGTTTTTCAAGCGTTGCTTACCTCCAAACTGCCATATCCTGCGAACGGAATGACCAATCCGCAAAATTTCTGTTGCATCTGAAAGTAGAAACTCGCCCGATTACAACGGTGTGCGTACTTTTCCCCTAGGCCGTTCTAGTTATTCGTTTCGAGCATCAGAACTGCGAAAATTTTGAGTTTCTCGAGCGTTTCTTACCTCCAAACTGTCATATCTCGCGAACGGATTGACCAATCCGCAAAATTTCTGTTGCATCTGAAAATAGAAATTCGCCCGATTACAACTGTATGCGTACTTTTCCCCTAGCCCGTTCTAGTTATTCGTTTCGACCAACAGAACTGCGAAAATTTTGAGTTTCTCAAGCGTTGCGTACCTCCAAACTGCCATATCTCGCGAACGGATTGACCAATCCGCAAAATTTCTGTTGCATCTGAAAGTAGAAACTCGCCCGCTTACAACACTGTGCGTACTTTTCCCCTAGGCCGTTCTAGTTATGCTTGTCGAGCATCAGAACTGCGAAAATTTTGAGTTTCTCAAGCGTTTCTTACATCCAAACTGCCATATCTCGCGAACGGATTGACCAATCCGCAAAATTTCTGTTGCATCTGAAAGTAGAAACACGCCCGATTGCAACGGTATGCGCACTTTTCCCCTAGGCCGTTCTAGTTATTCGTTTCGAGCATCAGAACTGCGAAAATTTTGAGTTTCTCAAGCGTTTCTTACTTCCAAACTGCCATATCTCGCGAACGGATTGACCAATCCGCAAAATTTCTGTTGCATCTGAAAGTAGAAACTCGCCCGATTACAACACTATGCGTACTTTTCCCGTAGGCCGTTCTAGTTATTCATTTCGAGCATCAGAACTGCGAAAATTTTGAGTTTCTCAAGCGTTTCTTACCTCCAAACTGCCACATCTCGCGAACGGATTGTCCAATCCGCAAAATTTCTGATGCATCTGAAAGTAGAAACTCGCCCGATTACAACTGTATGCGTACTTTTCCCCTAGCCCGTTCTAGTTATTCGTTTCGAGCAACAGAACTGCGAAAATTTTGAGTTTCTCAAGCGGTGCTTACCTCCAAACTGCCATATCTCGCGAACGGATTGACCAATCCGCAAAATTTCTGTTGCATCTGAAAGTAGAAACTCGCCCGATTACAACACTATGCGTGCTTTTCCCGTAGGCCGTTCTAGTTATTCATTTCGAGCATCAGAACTGCGAAAATTTTGAGTTTCTCAAGCGTTTCTTACCTCCAAACTGCCACATCTCGCGAACGGATTGTCCAATCCGCAAAATTTCTGATGCATCTGAAAGTAGAAACTCGCTCGATTACAACTGTATGCGTACTTTTCCCCTAGCCCGTTCTAGTTATTCGTTTCGAGCAACAGAACTGCGAAAATTTTGAGTTTCTCAAGCGTTGCTTACCTCCAAACTGCCATATCTCGCGAACGGATTGACCAATCCGCAAAATTTCTGTTGCATCTGAAAGCAGAAACTCGCCCGATTACAACGGTGTGCGTACTTTTCCCCTAGGCCGTTCTAGTTATTCGTTTCGAGCATCAGAACTGCGAAAATTTTGAGTTTCTCAAGCGTTTCTTACATCCAAACTGCCATATCTCGCGAACGGATTTACCAATCCGCAAAATTTCTGTTGCATCTGAAAGTAGAAACTCGCCCGATTACAACGGTATGCGTACTTTTCCCCTAGCCCGTTCTAGTTATTCGTTTCGAGCAACAGAACTGCGAAAATTTTGAGTTTCTCAAGCGTTTCTTACTTCCAAACTGCCATATCTCGCGAACGGATTGACCAATCCGCACAATTTCTGTTGCATCTGAAAGTAGAAACTCGCCCGATTATAACACTATTCGTACTTTTCCCCTAGGCCGTTCTAGTTATTCGTTTCGAGCATCAGAACTGCGAAAATTTTGAGTTTCTCAAGCGTTTCTTACCTCCAAACTGCCATATCTCGCGAACGGATTGACCAATCCGCAAAATTTCTGTTGCATCTGAAAGCAGAAACTCGCCCGATTACAACACTATGCGTACTTTTCCCCTAGGCCGTTCTAGTTATTCGTTTCGAGCAACAGAACTGCGAAAATTTTGAGTTTTTCATGCGTTGCTTACCTCCAAACTGCCGTATCTCGCGAACGGATTGACCAATCCGCAAAATTTCTGTTGCATCTGAAAGTAGAAACTCGCCCGATTACAACGGTATGCGTACTTTTCCCCTAGCCCGTTCTATTTATTCGTTTCCAGCAACAGAACTGCGAAAATTTTGAGTTTTTCAAGCGTTGCCTACATCCAAACTGCCATATCTCGCGAACGGATTGACCAATCCGCAAAATTTCTGTTGCATCTGAAAGTAGAAACTCGCCCGATTACAACACTGTGCGTACTTTTCCCCTAGGCCGTTCTAGTTATTCGTTTCGAGCATCAGAACTGCGAAAATTTTGAGTTTCTCAAGCGTTTCTTACTTCCAAACTGCCATATCTCGCGAACGGATTGACCAACCCGCAAAATTTCTGTTGCATCTGAAAGTAGAAACTCGCCCGATTACAACACTATGCGTACTTTTCCCCTAGGCCGTTCTAGTTATTCGTTTCGAGCATCAGAACTGCGAAAATTTTGAGTTTCTCAAGCGTTTCTTACCTCCAAACTGCCATAACTCGCGAACGGATTGAACAATCCGCAAAATTTCTGTTGCATCTGAAAGTAGAAACTCGCCCGACTGCAACGGTATGCGCACTTTTCCCCTAGGCCGTTCTAGTTATTCGTTTCGAGCATCAGAACTGCGAAAATTTTGAGTTTCACAAGCGTTTCTTACTTCCAAACTGCCATATCTCACGAACGGATTGACCAATCCGCAAAATTTCTGTTGCATCTGAAGGTAGAAACTCGCCCGATTACAACGGTATGCGTACTTTTCCCCTAGGCCGTTCTAGTTATTCGTTTCGAGCATCAGAACTGCGAAAATTTTGAGTTTCTCAAGCGTTTCTCACCTACAAACTGCCACATCTCGCGAACGGATTGTCCAATCCGCAAAATTTCTGATGCATCTGAAAGTAGAAACTCGCCCGATTACAACTGTATGCGTACTTTTCCCCTAGCCCGTTGTAGTTATTCGTTTCGAGCAACAGAACTGCGAAAATTTTGAGTTTCTCAAGCGTTGCTTACCTCCAAACTGCCATATCTCGCGAAAGGATTGACCAATCCGCCAAATTTCTGTTGCATCTGAAAGCAGAAACTCGCCCGATTACAACGGTGTGCGTACTTTTCCCCTAGGCCGTTCTAGTTATTCGTTTCGAGCATCAGAACTGCGAAAATTTTGAGTTTCTCAAGCGTTTCTTACATCCAAACTGCCATATCTCGCGAACGGATTTACCAATCCGCAAAATTTCTGTTGCATCTGAAAGTAGAAACTCGCCCGATTACAAGGGTATGCGTACTTTTCCCCTAGCCCGTTCTAGTTATTCGTTTCGAGCAACAGAACTGCGAAAATTTTGAGTTTCTCAAGCGTTTCTTACTTCCAAACTGCCATATCTCGCGAACGGATTGACCAATCCGCACAATTTCTGTTGCATCTGAAAGTAGAAACTCGCCCGATTATAACACTATGCGTACTTTTCCCCTAGGCCGTTCTAGTTATGCTTGTCGAGCATCAGAACTGCGAAAATTTTGAGTTTCTCGAGCGTTTCTTACCTCCAAACTGCCATATCTCGCGAACGGATTGACCAATCCGCAAAATTTCTGTTGCATCTGAAAGTAAAAACTCGACCGATTACAACACTATGCGTACTTTTCCCCTAGGCCGTTCTAGTTATTCGTTTCGAGCATCAGAACTGCGAAAATTTTGAGTTTCTCGAGCGTTTCTTACCTCCAAACTGTCATATCTCGCGAACGGATTGACCAATCCGCAAAATTTCTGTTGCATCTGAAAATAGAAATTCGCCCGATTACAACTGTATGCGTACTTTTCCCCTAGCCCGTTCTAGTTATTCGTTTCGACCAACAGAACTGCGAAAATTTTGAGTTTCTCAAGCGTTGCGTACCTCAAAACTGCCATATCTCGCGAACGGATTGACCAATCCGCAAAATTTCTGTTGCATCTGAAAGTAGAAACTCGCCCGATTACAACACTGTGCGTACTTTTCCCCTAGGCCGTTCTAGTTATTCGTTTCGAGCATCAGAACTGCGAAAATTTTGAGTTTCTCGAGCGTTTCTTACCTCCAAACTGTCATATCTCGCGAACGGATTGACCAATCCGCAAAATTTCTGTTGCATCTGAAAATAGAAATTCGCCCGATTACAACTGTATGCGTACTTTTCCCCTAGCCCGTTCTAGTTATTCGTTTCGACCAACAGAACTGCGAAAATTTTGAGTTTCTCAAGCGTTGCGTACCTCAAAACTGCCATATCTCGCGAACGGATTGACCAATCCGCAAAATTTCTGTTGCATCTGAAAGTAGAAACTCGCCCGATTACAACACTGTGCGTACTTTTCCCCTAGGCCGTTCTAGTTATGCTTGTCGAGCATCAGAACTGCGAAAATTTTGAGTTTCTCAAGCGTTTCTTACATCCAAACTGCCATATCTCGCGAACGGATTGACAAATCCGCAAAATTTCTGTTGCATCTGAAAGTAGAAACACGCCCGATTGCAACGGTATGCGCACTTTTCCCCTAGGCCGTTCTAGTTATTCGTTTCGAGCATCAGAACTGCGAAAATTTTGAGTTTCTCAAGCGTTTCTTACTTCCAAACTGCCATATCTCGCGAACGGATTGACCAATCCGCAAAATTTCTGTTGCATCTGAAAGTAGAAACTCGCCCGATTACAACACTATGCGTGCTTTTCCCGTAGGCCGTTCTAGTTATTCATTTCGAGCATCAGAACTGCGAAAATTTTGAGTTTCTCAAGCGTTTCTTACCTCCAAACTGCCACATCTCGCGAACGGATTGTCCAATCCGCAAAATTTCTGATGCATCTGAAAGTAGAAACTCGCTCGATTACAACTGTATGCGTACTTTTCCCCTAGGCCGTTCTAGTTATTCGTTTCGAGCATCAGAACTGCGAAAATTTTGAGTTTCTCAAGCGTTTCTTACATCCAAACTGCCATATCTCGCGAACGGATTTACCAATCCGCAAAATTTCTGTTGCATCTGAAAGTAGAAACTCGCCCGATTACAACGGTATGCGTACTTTTCCCCTAGCCCGTTCTAGTTATTCGTTTCGAGCAACAGAACTGCGAAAATTTTGAGTTTCTCAAGCGTTTCTTACTTCCAAACTGCCATATCTCGCGAACGGATTGACCAATCCGCACAATTTCTGTTGCATCTGAAAGTAGAAACTCGCCCGATTATAACACTATTCGTACTTTTCCCCTAGGCCGTTCTAGTTATTCGTTTCGAGCATCAGAACTGCGAAAATTTTGAGTTTCTCAAGCGTTTCTTACCTCCAAACTGCCATATCTCGCGAACGGATTGACCAATCCGCAAAATTTCTGTTGCATCTGAAAGCAGAAACTCGCCCGATTACAACACTATGCGTACTTTTCCCCTAGGCCGTTCTAGTTATTCGTTTCGAGCAACAGAACTGCGAAAATTTTGAGTTTTTCAAGCGTTGCTTACCTCCAAACTGCCGTATCTCGCGAACGGATTGACCAATCCGCAAAATTTCTGTTGCATCTGAAAGTAGAAACTCGCCCGATTACAACGGTATGCGTACTTTTCCCCTAGCCCGTTCTATTTATTCGTTTCCAGCAACAGAACTGCGAAAATTTTGAGTTTTTCAAGCGTTGCCTACATCCAAACTGCCATATCTCGCGAACGGATTGACCAATCCGCAAAATTTCTGTTGCATCTGAAAGTAGAAACTCGCCCGATTACAACACTGTGCGTACTTTTCCCCTAGGCCGTTCTAGTTATTCGTTTCGAGCATCAGAACTGCGAAAATTTTGAGTTTCTCAAGCGTTTCTTACTTCCAAACTGCCATATCTCGCGAACGGATTGACCAACCCGCAAAATTTCTGTTGCATCTGAAAGTAGAAACTCGCCCGATTACAACACTATGCGTACTTTTCCCCTAGGCCGTTCTAGTTATTCGTTTCGAGCATCAGAACTGCGAAAATTTTGAGTTTCTCAAGCGTTTCTTACCTCCAAACTGCCATAACTCGCGAACGGATTGAACAATCCGCAAAATTTCTGTTGCATCTGAAAGTAGAAACTCGCCCGATTGCAACGGTATGCGCACTTTTCCCCTAGGCCGTTCTAGTTATTCGTTTCGAGCATCAGAACTGCGAAAATTTTGAGTTTCTCAAGCGTTTCTTACTTCCAAACTGCCATATCTCGCGAACGGATTGACCAATCCGCAAAATTTCTGTTGCATCTGAAGGTAGAAACTCGCCCGATTACAACGGTATGCGTACTTTTCCCCTAGCCCGTTCTATTTATTCGTTTCCAGCAACAGAACTGCGAAAATTTTGAGTTTTTCAAGCGTTGCCTACATCCAAACTGCCATATCTCGCGAACGGATTGACCAATCCGCAAAATTTCTGTTGCATCTGAAAGTAGAAACTCGCCCGATTACAACACTGTGCGTACTTTTCCCCTAGGCCGTTCTAGTTATTCGTTTCGAGCATCAGAACTGCGAAAATTTTGAGTTTCTCAAGCGTTTCTTACTTCCAAACTGCCATATCTCGCGAACGGATTGACCAACCCGCAAAATTTCTGTTGCATCTGAAAGTAGAAACTCGCCCGATTACAACACTATGCGTACTTTTCCCCTAGGCCGTTCTAGTTATTCGTTTCGAGCATCAGAACTGCGAAAATTTTGAGTTTCTCAAGCGTTTCTTACCTCCAAACTGCCATAACTCGCGAACGGATTGAACAATCCGCAAAATTTCTGTTGCATCTGAAAGTAGAAACTCGCCCGATTGCAACGGTATGCGCACTTTTCCCCTAGGCCGTTCTAGTTATTCGTTTCGAGCATCAGAACTGCGAAAATTTTGAGTTTCTCAAGCGTTTCTTACTTCCAAACTGCCATATCTCGCGAACGGATTGACCAATCCGCAAAATTTCTGTTGCATCTGAAGGTAGAAACTCGCCCGATTACAACGGTATGCGTACTTTTCCCCTAGGCCGTTCTAGTTATTCGTTTCGAGCATCAGAACTGCGAAAATTTTGAGTTTCTCAAGCGTTTCTCAGCTACAAACTGCCACATCTCGCGAACGGATTGTCCAATCCGCAAAATTTCTGATGCATCTGAAAGTAGAAACTCGCCCGATTACAACTGTATGCGTACTTTTCCCCTAGCCCGTTGTAGTTATTCGTTTCGAGCAACAGAACTGCGAAAATTTTGAGTTTCTCAAGCGTTGCTTACCTCCAAACTGCCATATCTCGCGAAAGGATTGACCAATCCGCCAAATTTCTGTTGCATCTGAAAGCAGAAACTCGCCCGATTACAACGGTGTGCGTACTTTTCCCCTAGGCCGTTCTAGTTATTCGTTTCGAGCATCAGAACTGCGAAAATTTTGAGTTTCTCAAGCGTTTCTTACATCCAAACTGCCATATCTCGCGAACGGATTTACCAATCCGCAAAATTTCTGTTGCATCTGAAAGTAGAAACTCGCCCGATTACAACGGTATGCGTACTTTTCCCCTAGCCCGTTCTAGTTATTCGTTTCGAGCAACAGAACTGCGAAAATTTTGAGTTTCTCAAGCGTTTCTTACTTCCAAACTGCCATATCTCGCGAACGGATTGACCAATCCGCACAATTTCTGTTGCATCTGAAAGTAGAAACTCGCCCGATTATAACACTATGCGTACTTTTCCCCTAGGCCGTTCTAGTTATGCTTGTCGAGCATCAGAACTGCGAAAATTTTGAGTTTCTCGAGCGTTTCTTACCTCCAAACTGCCATATCTCGCGAACGGATTGACCAATCCGCAAAATTTCTGTTGCATCTGAAAGTAAAAACTCGACCGATTACAACACTATGCGTACTTTTCCCCTAGGCCGTTCTAGTTATTCGTTTCGAGCATCAGAACTGCGAAAATTTTGAGTTTCTCGAGCGTTTCTTACCTCCAAACTGTCATATCTCGCGAACGGATTGACCAATCCCCAAAATTTCTGTTGCATCTGAAAATAGAAATTCGCCCGATTACAACTGTATGCGTACTTTTCCCCTAGCCCGTTCTAGTTATTCGTTTCGACCAACAGAACTGCGAAAATTTTGAGTTTCTCAAGCGTTGCGTACCTCCAAACTGCCATATCTCGCGAACGGATTGACCATCCCGCAAAATTTCTGTTGCATCTGAAAGTAGAAACTCGCCCGATTACAACACTATGCGTACTTTTCCCCTAGGCCGTTCTAGTTATGCTTGTCGAGCATCAGAACTGCGAAAATTTTGAGTTTCTCAAGCGTTTCTTACATCCGAACTGCCATATCTCGCGAACGGATTGACCAATCCGCAAAATTTCTGTTGCATCTGAAAGTAGAAACACGCCCGATTGCAACGGTATGCGCACTTTTCCCCTAGGCCGTTCTAGTTATTCGTTTCGAGCATCAGAACTGCGAAAATTTTGAGTTTCTCGAGCGTTTCTTACCTCCAAAATGTCATATCTCGCGAACGGATTGACCAATCCGCAAAATTTCTGTTGCATCTGAAAATAGAAATTCGCCCGATTACAACTGTATGCGTACTTTTCCCCTAGCCCGTTCTAGTTATTCGTTTCGACCAACAGAACTGCGAAAATTTTGAGTTTCTCAAGCGTTGCGTACCTCCAAACTGCCATATCTCGCGAACGGATTGACCATTCCGCAAAATTTCTGTTGCATCTGAAAGTAGAAACTCGCCCGATTACAACACTATGCGTACTTTTCCCCTAGGCCGTTCTAGTTATGCTTGTCGAGCATCAGAACTGCGAAAATTTTGAGTTTCTCAAGCGTTTCTTACATCCAAACTGCCATATCTCGCGAACGGATTGACCAATCCGCAAAATTTCTGTTGCATCTGAAAGTAGAAACACGCCCGATTGCAACGGTATGCGCACTTTTCCCCTAGGCCGTTCTAGTTATTCGTTTCGAGCATCAGAACTGCGAAAATTTTGAGTTTCTCAAGCGTTTCTTACTTCCAAACTGCCATATCTCGCGAACGGATTGACCAATCCGCAAAATTTCTGTTGCATCTGAAGGTAGAAACTCGCCCGATTACAACGGTATGCGTACTTTTCCCCTAGGCCGTTCTAGTTATTCGTTTCGAGCATCAGAACTGCGAAAATTTTGAGTTTCTCAAGCGTTTCTCAGCTACAAACTGCCACATCTCGCGAACGGATTGTCCAATCCGCAAAATTTCTGATGCATCTGAAAGTAGAAACTCGCCCGATTACAACTGTATGCGTACTTTTCCCCTAGCCCGTTGTAGTTATTCGTTTCGAGCAACAGAACTGCGAAAATTTTGAGTTTCTCAAGCGTTGCTTACATCCAAACTGCCATATCTCGCGAACGGATTGACCAATCCGCAAAATTTCTGTTGCATCTGAAAGTAGAAACACGCCCGATTGCAACGGTATGCGCACTTTTCCCCTAGGCCGTTCTAGTTATTCGTTTCGAGCATCAGAACTGCGAAAATTTTGAGTTTCTCAAGCGTTTCTTACTTCCAAACTGCCATATCTCGCGAACGGATTGACCAATCCGCAAAATTTCTGTTGCATCTGAAGGTAGAAACTCGCCCGATTACAACGGTATGCGTACTTTTCCCCTAGGCCGTTCTAGTTATTCGTTTCGAGCATCAGAACTGCGAAAATTTTGAGTTTCTCAAGCGTTTCTCACCTACAAACTGCCACATCTCGCGAACGGATTGTCCAATCCGCAAAATTTCTGATGCATCTGAAAGTAGAAACTCGCCCGATTACAACTGTATGCGTACTTTTCCCCTAGCCCGTTGTAGTTATTCGTTTCGAGCAACAGAACTGCGAAAATTTTGAGTTTCTCAAGCGTTGCTTACCTCCAAACTGCCATATCTCGCGAACGGATTGACCAATCCGCCAAATTTCTGTTGCATCTGAAAGCAGAAACTCGCCCGATTACAACGGTGTGCGTACTTTTCCCCTAGGCCGTTCTAGTTATTCGTTTCGAGCATCAGAACTGCGAAAATTTTGAGTTTCTCAAGCGTTTCTTACATCCAAACTGCCATATCTCGCGAACGGATTTACCAATCCGCAAAATTTCTGTTGCATCTGAAAGTAGAAACTCGCCCGATTACAACGGTATGCGTACTTTTCCCCTAGCCCGTTCTAGTTATTCGTTTCGAGCAACAGAACTGCGAAAATTTTGAGTTTCTCAAGCGTTTCTTACTTCCAAACTGCCATATCTCGCGAACGGATTGACCAATCCGCACAATTTCTGTTGCATCTGAAAGTAGAAACTCGCCCGATTATAACACTATGCGTACTTTTCCCCTAGGCCGTTCTAGTTATGCTTGTCGAGCATCAGAACTGCGAAAATTTTGAGTTTCTCGAGCGTTTCTTACCTCCAAACTGCCATATCTCGCGAACGGATTGACCAATCCGCAAAATTTCTGTTGCATCTGAAAGTAAAAACTCGACCGATTACAACACTATGCGTACTTTTCCCCTAGGCCGTTCTAGTTATTCGTTTCGAGCATCAGAACTGCGAAAATTTTGAGTTTCTCGTGCGTTTCTTACCTCCAAACTGTCATATCTCGCGAACGGATTGACCAATCCCCAAAATTTCTGTTGCATCTGATAATAGAAATTCGCCCGATTACAACTGTATGCGTACTTTTCCCCTAGCCCGTTCTAGTTATTCGTTTCGACCAACAGAACTGCGAAAATTTTGAGTTTCTCAAGCGTTGCGTACCTCCAAACTGCCATATCTCGCGAACGGATTGACCATCCCGCAAAATTTCTGTTGCATCTGAAAGTAGAAACTCGCCCGATTACAACACTATGCGTACTTTTCCCCTAGGCCGTTCTAGTTATGCTTGTCGAGCATCAGAACTGCGAAAATTTTGAGTTTCTCAAGCGTTTCTTACATCCGAACTGCCATATCTCGCGAACGGATTGACCAATCCGCAAAATTTCTGTTGCATCTGAAAGTAGAAACACGCCCGATTGCAAGGGTATGCGCACTTTTCCCCTAGGCCGTTCTAGTTATTCGTTTCGAGCATCAGAACTGCGAAAATTTTGAGTTTCTCAAGCGTTTCTTACTTCCAAACTGCCATATCTCGCGAACGGATTGACCAATCCGCAAAATTTCTGTTGCATCTGAAGGTAGAAACTCGCCCAATTACAACGGTATGCGTACTTTTCCCCTAGGCCGTTCTAGTTATTCGTTTCGAGCATCAGAACTGCGAAAATTTTGAGTTTCTCAAGCGTTTCTTACTTCCAAACTGCCATATCTCGCGAACGGATTGACCAAT
Source organism: Ptiloglossa arizonensis (assembly GCF_051014685.1). NCBI lineage: Eukaryota > Metazoa > Arthropoda > Insecta > Hymenoptera > Colletidae > Ptiloglossa > Ptiloglossa arizonensis. Next base: position 674,914 of record NW_027478632.1, read on the forward strand.
CCGCACAATTTCTGTTGCATCTGAAAGTAGAAACTCGCCCGATTATAACACTATGCGTACTTTTCCCCTAGGCCGTTCTAGTTATGCTTGTCGAGCATCAGAACTGCGAAAATTTTGAGTTTCTCGAGCGTTTCTTACCTCCAAACTGCCATATCTCGCGAACGGATTGACCAATCCGCAAAATTTCTGTTGCATCTGAAAGTAAAAACTCGACCGATTACAACACTATGCGTACTTTTCCCCTAGGCCGTTCTAGTTATTCGTTTCGAGCATCAGAACTGCGAAAATTTTGAGTTTCTCGAGCGTTTCTTACCTCCAAACTGTCATATCTCGCGAACGGATTGACCAATCCCCAAAATTTCTGTTGCATCTGAAAATAGAAATTCGCCCGATTACAACTGTATGCGTACTTTTCCCCTAGCCCGTTCTAGTTATTCGTTTCGACCAACAGAACTGCGAAAATTTTGAGTTTCTCAAGCGTTGCGTACCTCCAAACTGCCATATCTCGCGAACGGATTGACCATCCCGCAAAATTTCTGTTGCATCTGAAAGTAGAAACTCGCCCGATTACAACACTATGCGTACTTTTCCCCTAGGCCGTTCTAGTTATGCTTGTCGAGCATCAGAACTGCGAAAATTTTGAGTTTCTCAAGCGTTTCTTACATCCGAACTGCCATATCTCGCGAACGGATTGACCAATCCGCAAAATTTCTGTTGCATCTGAAAGTAGAAACACGCCCGATTGCAACGGTATGCGCACTTTTCCCCTAGGCCGTTCTAGTTATTCGTTTCGAGCATCAGAACTGCGAAAATTTTGAGTTTCTCGAGCGTTTCTTACCTCCAAACTGTCATATCTCGCGAACGGATTGACCAATCCGCAAAATTTCTGTTGCATCTGAAAATAGAAATTCGCCCGATTACAACTGTATGCGTACTTTTCCCCTAGCCCGTTCTAGTTATTCGTTTCGACCAACAGAACTGCGAAAATTTTGAGTTTCTCAAGCGTTGCGTACCTCCAAACTGCCATATCTCGCGAACGGATTGACCATTCCGCAAAATTTCTGTTGCATCTGAAAGTAGAAACTCGCCCGATTACAACACTATGCGTACTTTTCCCCTAGGCCGTTCTAGTTATGCTTGTCGAGCATCAGAACTGCGAAAATTTTGAGTTTCTCAAGCGTTTCTTACATCCAAACTGCCATATCTCGCGAACGGATTGACCAATCCGCAAAATTTCTGTTGCATCTGAAAGTAGAAACACGCCCGATTGCAACGGTATGCGCACTTTTCCCCTAGGCCGTTCTAGTTATTCGTTTCGAGCATCAGAACTGCGAAAATTTTGAGTTTCTCAAGCGTTTCTTACTTCCAAACTGCCATATCTCGCGAACGGATTGACCAATCCGCAAAATTTCTGTTGCATCTGAAGGTAGAAACTCGCCCGATTACAACGGTATGCGTACTTTTCCCCTAGGCCGTTCTAGTTATTCGTTTCGAGCATCAGAACTGCGAAAATTTTGAGTTTCTCAAGCGTTTCTCACCTACAAACTGCCACATCTCGCGAACGGATTGTCCAATCCGCAAAATTTCTGATGCATCTGAAAGTAGAAACTCGCCCGATTACAACTGTATGCGTACTTTTCCCCTAGCCCGTTGTAGTTATTCGTTTCGAGCAACAGAACTGCGAAAATTTTGAGTTTCTCAAGCGTTGCTTACCTCCAAACTGCCATATCTCGCGAACGGATTGACCAATCCGCCAAATTTCTGTTGCATCTGAAAGCAGAAACTCGCCCGATTACAACGGTGTGCGTACTTTTCCCCTAGGCCGTTCTAGTTATTCGTTTCGAGCATCAGAACTGCGAAAATTTTGAGTTTCTCAAGCGTTTCTTACATCCAAACTGCCATATCTCGCGAACGGATTTACCAATCCGCAAAATTTCTGTTGCATCTGAAAGTAGAAACTCGCCCGATTACAACGGTATGCGTACTTTTCCCCTAGCCCGTTCTAGTTATTCGTTTCGAGCAACAGAACTGCGAAAATTTTGAGTTTCTCAAGCGTTTCTTACTTCCAAACTGCCATATCTCGCGAACGGATTGACCAATCCGCACAATTTCTGTTGCATCTGAAAGTAGAAACTCGCCCGATTATAACACTATGCGTACTTTTCCCCTGGGCCGTTCTAGTTATGCTTGTCGAGCATCAGAACTGCGAAAATTTTGAGTTTCTCGAGCGTTTCTTACCTCCAAACTGCCATATCTCGCGAACGGATTGACCAATCCGCAAAATTTCTGTTGCATCTGAAAGTAAAAACTCGACCGATTACAACACTATGCGTACTTTTCCCCTAGGCCGTTCTAGTTATTCGTTTCGAGCATCAGAACTGCGAAAATTTTGAGTTTCTCGTGCGTTTCTTACCTCCAAACTGTCATATCTCGCGAACGGATTGACCAATCCCCAAAATTTCTGTTGCATCTGAAAATAGAAATTCGCCCGATTACAACTGTATGCGTACTTTTCCCCTAGCCCGTTCTAGTTATTCGTTTCGACCAACAGAACTGCGAAAATTTTGAGTTTCTCAAGCGTTGCGTACCTCCAAACTGCCATATCTCGCGAACGGATTGACCATCCCGCAAAATTTCTGTTGCATCTGAAAGTAGAAACTCGCCCGATTACAACACTATGCGTACTTTTCCCCTAGGCCGTTCTAGTTATGCTTGTCGAGCATCAGAACTGCGAAAATTTTGAGTTTCTCAAGCGTTTCTTACATCCGAACTGCCATATCTCGCGAACGGATTGACCAATCCGCAAAATTTCTGTTGCATCTGAAAGTAGAAACACGCCCGATTGCAAGGGTATGCGCACTTTTCCCCTAGGCCGTTCTAGTTATTCGTTTCGAGCATCAGAACTGCGAAAATTTTGAGTTTCTCAAGCGTTTCTTACTTCCAAACTGCCATATCTCGCGAACGGATTGACCAATCCGCAAAATTTCTGTTGCATCTGAAGGTAGAAACTCGCCCGATTACAACGGTATGCGTACTTTTCCCCTAGGCCGTTCTAGTTATTCGTTTCGAGCATCAGAACTGCGAAAATTTTGAGTTTCTCAAGCGTTTCTCACCTACAAACTGCCACATCTCGCGAACGGATTGTCCAATCCGCAAAATTTCTGATGCATCTGAAAGTAGAAACTCGCCCGATTACAACTGTATGCGTACTTTTCCCCTAGCCCGTTGTAGTTATTCGTTTCGAGCAACAGAACTGCGAAAATTTTGAGTTTCTCAAGCGTTTCTTACTTCCAAACTGCCATATCTCGCGAACGGATTGACCAATCCGCACAATTTCTGTTGCATCAGAAAGTAGAAACTCGCCCGATTATAACACTATGCGTACTTTTCCCCTAGGCCGTTCTAGTTATGCTTGTCGAGCATCAGAACTGCGAAAATTTTGAGTTTCTCGAGCGTTTCTTACCTCCAAACTGCCATATCTCGCGAACGGATTGACCAATCCGCAAAATTTCTGTTGCATCTGAAAGTAAAAACTCGACCGATTACAACACTATGCGTACTTTTCCCCTAGGCCGTTCTAGTTGTTCGTTTCGAGCATCAGAACTGCGAAAATTTTGAGTTTCTCGAGCGTTTCTTACCTCCAAACTGTCATATCTCGCGAACGGATTGACCAATCCGCAAAATTTCTGTTGCATCTGAAAATAGAAATTCGCCCGATTACAACTGTATGCGTACTTTTCCCCTAGCCCGTTCTAGTTATTCGTTTCGACCAACAGAACTGCGAAAATTTTGAGTTTCTCAAGCGTTGCGTACCTCCAAACTGCCATATCTCGCGAACGGATTGACCATTCCGCAAAATTTCTGTTGCATCTGAAAGTAGAAACTCGCCCGATTACAACACTATGCGTACTTTTCCCCTAGGCCGTTCTAGTTATGCTTGTCGAGCATCAGAACTGCGAAAATTTTGAGTTTCTCAAGCGTTTCTTACATCCGAACTGCCATATCTCGCGAACGGATTGACCAATCCGCAAAATTTCTGTTGCATCTGAAAGTAGAAACACGCCGAATGCAACGGTATGCGCACTTTTCCCCTAGGCCGTTCTAGTTATTCGTTTCGAGCATCAGAACTGCGAAAATTTTGAGTTTCTCGAGCGTTTCTTACCTCCAAACTGTCATATCTCGCGAACGGATTGACCAATCCGCAAAATTTCTGTTGCATCTGAAAATAGAAATTCGCCCGATTACAACTGTATGCGTACTTTTCCCCTAGCCCGTTCTAGTTATTCGTTTCGACCAACAGAACTGCGAAAATTTTGAGTTTCTCAAGCGTTGCGTACCTCCAAACTGCCATATCTCGCGAACGGATTGACCATTCCGTAAAATTTCTGTTGCATCTGAAAGTAGAAACTCGCCCGATTACAACACTATGCGTACTTTTCCCCTAGGCCGTTCTAGTTATGCTTGTCGAGCATCAGAACTGCGAAAATTTTGAGTTTCTCAAGCGTTTCTTACATCCGAACTGCCATATCTCGCGAACGGATTGACCAATCCGCAAAATTTCTGTTGCATCTGAAAGTAGAAACACGCCCGATTGCAAGGGTATGCGCACTTTTCCCCTAGGCCGTTCTAGTTATTCGTTTCGAGCATCAGAACTGCGAAAATTTTGAGTTTCTCAAGCGTTTCTTACTTCCAAACTGCCATATCTCGCGAACGGATTGACCAATCCGCACAATTTCTGTTGCATCTGAAAGTAGAAACTCGCCCGATTATAACACTATGCGTACTTTTCCCCTGGGCCGTTCTAGTTATGCTTGTCGAGCATCAGAACTGCGAAAATTTTGAGTTTCTCGAGCGTTTCTTACCTCCAAACTGCCATATCTCGCGAACGGATTGACCAATCCGCAAAATTTCTGTTGCATCTGAAAGTAAAAACTCGACCGATTACAACACTATGCGTACTTTTCCCCTAGGCCGTTCTAGTTATTCGTTTCGAGCATCAGAACTGCGAAAATTTTGAGTTTCTCGTGCGTTTCTTACCTCCAAACTGTCATATCTCGCGAACGGATTGACCAATCCCCAAAATTTCTGTTGCATCTGAAAATAGAAATTCGCCCGATTACAACTGTATGCGTACTTTTCCCCTAGCCCGTTCTAGTTATGCTTGTCGAGCATCAGAACTGCGAAAATTTTGAGTTTCTCAAGCGTTGCGTACCTCCAAACTGCCATATCTCGCGAACGGATTGACCAATCCGCAAAATTTCTGTTGCATCTGAAAGTAAAAACTCGACCGATTACAACACTATGCGTACTTTTCCCCTAGGCCGTTCTAGTTATTCGTTTCGAGCATCAGAACTGCGAAAATTTTGAGTTTCTCGAGCGTTTCTTACCTCCAAACTGTCATATCTCGCGAACGGATTGACCAATCCGCAAAATTTCTGTTGCATCTAAAAATAGAAATTCGCCCGATTACAACTGTATGCGTACTTTTCCCCTAGCCCGTTCTAGTTATTCGTTTCGACCAACAGAACTGCGAAAATTTTGAGTTTCTCAAGCGTTGCGTACCTCCAAACTGCCATATCTCGCGAACGGATAGACCATTCCGCAAAATTTCTGTTGCATCTGAAAGTAGAAACTCGCCCGATTACAACACTATGCGTACTTTTCCCCTAGGCCGTTCTAGTTATGCTTGTCGAGCATCAGAACTGCGAAAATTTTGAGTTTCTCAAGCGTTTCTTACATCCGAACTGCCATATCTCGCGAACGGATTGACCAATCCGCAAAATTTCTGTTGCATCTGAAAGTAGAAACACGCCGAATGCAACGGTATGCGCACTTTTCCCCTAGGCCGTTCTAGTTATTCGTTTCGAGCATCAGAACTGCGAAAATTTTGAGTTTCTCGAGCGTTTCTTACCTCCAAACTGTCATATCTCGCGAACGGATTGACCAATCCGCAAAATTTCTGTTGCATCTGAAAATAGAAATTCGCCCGATTACAACTGTATGCGTACTTTTCCCCTAGCCCGTTCTAGTTATTCGTTTCGACCAACAGAACTGCGAAAATTTTGAGTTTCTCAAGCGTTGCGTACCTCCAAACTGCCATATCTCGCGAACGGATTGACCATTCCGCAAAATTTCTGTTGCATCTGAAAGTAGAAACTCGCCCGATTACAACACTATGCGTACTTTTCCCCTAGGCCGTTCTAGTTATGCTTGTCGAGCATCAGAACTGCGAAAATTTTGAGTTTCTCAAGCGTTTCTTACATCCGAACTGCCATATCTCGCGAACGGATTGACCAATCCGCAAAATTTCTGTTGCATCTGAAAGTAGAAACACGCCCGATTGCAACGGTATGCGCACTTTTCCCCTAGGCCGTTCTAGTTATTCGTTTCGAGCATCAGAACTGCGAAAATTTTGAGTTTCTCAAGCGTTTCTTACTTCCAAACTGCCATATCTCGCGAACGGATTGACCAATCCGCAAAATTTCTGTTGCATCTGAAGGTAGAAACTCGCCCGATTACAACGGTATGCGTACTTTTCCCCTAGGCCGTTCTAGTTATTCGTTTCGAGCATCAGAACTGCGAAAATTTTGAGTTTCTCAAGCGTTTCTCACCTACAAACTGCCACATCTCGCGAACGGATTGTCCAATCCGCAAAATTTCTGATGCATCTGAAAGTAGAAACTCGCCCGATTACAACTGTATGCGTACTTTTCCCCTAGGCCGTTCTAGTTATTCGTTTCGAGCATCAGAACTGCGAAAATTTTGAGTTTCTCAAGCGTTTCTTACCTCCAAACTGCCATAACTCGCGAACGGATTGAACAATCCGCAAAATTTCTGTTGCATCTGAAAGTACAAACTCGCCCGATTGCAACGGTATGCGCACTTTTCCCCTAGGCCGTTCTAGTTATTCGTTTCGAGCATCAGAACTGCGAAAATTTTGAGTTTCTCAAGCGTTTCTTACTTCCAAACTGCCATATCTCGCGAACGGATTGACCAATCCGCAAAATTTCTGTTGCATCTGAAGGTAGAAACTCGCCCGATTACAACGGTATGCGTACTTTTCCCCTAGGCCGTTCTAGTTATTCGTTTCGAGCATCAGAACTGCGAAAATTTTGAGTTTCTCAAGCGTTTCTCACCTACAAACTGCCACATCTCGCGAACGGATTGTCCAATCCGCAAAATTTCTGATGCATCTGAAAGTAGAAACTCGCCCGATTACAACTGTATGCGTACTTTTCCCCTAGCCCGTTGTAGTTATTCGTTTCGAGCAACAGAACTGCGAAAATTTTGAGTTTCTCAAGCGTTGCTTACCTCCAAACTGCCATATCTCGCGAAAGGATTGACCAATCCGCCAAATTTCTGTTGCATCTGAAAGCAGAAACTCGCCCGATTACAACGGTGTGCGTACTTTTCCCCTAGGCCGTTCTAGTTATTCGTTTCGAGCATCAGAACTGCGAAAATTTTGAGTTTCTCAAGCGTTTCTTACATCCAAACTGCCATATCTCGCGAACGGATTTACCAATCCGCAAAATTTCTGTTGCATCTGAAAGTAGAAACTCGCCCGATTACAACGGTATGCGTACTTTTCCCCTAGCCCGTTCTAGTTATTCGTTTCGAGCAACAGAACTGCGAAAATTTTGAGTTTCTCAAGCGTTTCTTACTTCCAAACTGCCATATCTCGCGAACGGATTGACCAATCCGCACAATTTCTGTTGCATCTGAAAGTAGAAACTCGCCCGATTATAACACTATGCGTACTTTTCCCCTAGGCCGTTCTAGTTATGCTTGTCGAGCATCAGAACTGCGAAAATTTTGAGTTTCTCAAGCGTTTCTTACTTCCAAACTGCCATATCTCGCGAACGGATTGACCAATCCGCACAATTTCTGTTGCATCTGAAGGTAGAAACTCGCCCGATTACAACGGTATGCGTACTTTTCCCCTAGGCCGTTCTAGTTATTCGTTTCGAGCATCAGAACTGCGAAAATTTTGAGTTTCTCAAGCGTTTCTCACCTACAAACTGCCACATCTCGCGAACGGATTGTCCAATCCGCAAAATTTCTGATGCATCTGAAAGTAGAAACTCGCCCGATTACAACTGTATGCGTACTTTTCCCCTAGGCCGTTCTAGTTATTCGTTTCGAGCATCAGAACTGCGAAAATTTTGAGTTTCTCAAGCGTTTCTTACCTCCAAACTGCCATAACTCGCGAACGGATTGAACAATCCGCAAAATTTCTGTTGCATCTGAAAGTAGAAACTCGCCCGATTGCAACGGTATGCGCACTTTTCCCCTAGGCCGTTCTAGTTATTCGTTTCGAGCATCAGAACTGCGAAAATTTTGAGTTTCTCAAGCGTTTCTTACTTCCAAACTGCCATATCTCGCGAACGGATTGACCAATCCGCAAAATTTCTGTTGCATCTGAAGGTAGAAACTCGCCCGATTACAACGGTATGCGTACTTTTCCCCTAGGCCGTTCTAGTTATTCGTTTCGAGCATCAGAACTGCGAAAATTTTGAGTTTCTCAAGCGTTTCTCACCTACAAACTGCCACATCTCGCGAACGGATTGTCCAATCCGCAAAATTTCTGATGCATCTGAAAGTAGAAACTCGCCCGATTACAACTGTATGCGTACTTTTCCCCTAGCCCGTTGTAGTTATTCGTTTCGAGCAACAGAACTGCGAAAATTTTGAGTTTCTCAAGCGTTGCTTACCTCCAAACTGCCATATCTCGCGAAAGGATTGACCAATCCGCCAAATTTCTGTTGCATCTGAAAGCAGAAACTCGCCCGATTACAACGGTGTGCGTACTTTTCCCCTAGGCCGTTCTAGTTATTCGTTTCGAGCATCAGAACTGCGAAAATTTTGAGTTTCTCAAGCGTTTCTTACATCCAAACTGCCATATCTCGCGAACGGATTTACCAATCCGCAAAATTTCTGTTGCATCTGAAAGTAGAAACTCGCCCGATTACAACGGTATGCGTACTTTTCCCCTAGCCCGTTCTAGTTATTCGTTTCGAGCAACAGAACTGCGAAAATTTTGAGTTTCTCAAGCGTTTCTTACTTCCAAACTGCCATATCTCGCGAACGGATTGACCAATCCGCACAATTTCTGTTGCATCTGAAAGTAGAAACTCGCCCGATTATAACACTATGCGTACTTTTCCCCTAGGCCGTTCTAGTTATGCTTGTCGAGCATCAGAACTGCGAAAATTTTGAGTTTCTCGAGCGTTTCTTACCTCCAAACTGCCATATCTCGCGAACGGATTGACCAATCCGCAAAATTTCTGTTGCATCTGAAAGTAAAAACTCGACCGATTACAACACTATGCGTACTTTTCCCCTAGGCCGTTCTAGTTATTCGTTTCGAGCATCAGAACTGCGAAAATTTTGAGTTTCTCGAGCGTTTCTTACCTCCAAACTGTCATATCTCGCGAACGGATTGACCAATCCCCAAAATTTCTGTTGCATCTGAAAATAGAAATTCGCCCGATTACAACTGTTTGCGTACTTTTCCCCTAGCCCGTTCTAGTTATTCGTTTCGACCAACAGAACTGCGAAAATTTTGAGTTTCTCAAGCGTTGCGTACCTCCAAACTGCCATATCTCGCGAACGGATTGACCATCCCGCAAAATTTCTGTTGCATCTGAAAGTAGAAACTCGCCCGATTACAACACTATGCGTACTTTTCCCCTAGGCCGTTCTAGTTATGCTTGTCGAGCATCAGAACTGCGAAAATTTTGAGTTTCTCAAGCGTTTCTTACATCCGAACTGCCATATCTCGCGAACGGATTGACCAATCCGCAAAATTTCTGTTGCATCTGAAAGTAGAAACACGCCCGATTGCAACGGTATGCGCACTTTTCCCCTAGGCCGTTCTAGTTATTCGTTTCGAGCATCAGAACTGCGAAAATTTTGAGTTTCTCGAGCGTTTCTTACCTCCAAACTGTCATATCTCGCGAACGGATTGACCAATCCGCAAAAATTCTGTTGCATCTGAAAATAGAAATTCGCCCGATTACAACTGTATGCGTACTTTTCCCCTAGCCCGTTCTAGTTATTCGTTTCGACCAACAGAACTGCGAAAATTTTGAGTTTCTCAAGCGTTGCGTACCTCCAAACTGCCATATCTCGCGAACGGATTGACCATTCCGCAAAATTTCTGTTGCATCTGAAAGTAGAAACTCGCCCGATTACAACACTATGCGTACTTTTCCCCTAGGCCGTTCTAGTTATGCTTGTCGAGCATCAGAACTGCGAAAATTTTGAGTTTCTCAAGCGTTTCTTACATCCGAACTGCCATATCTCGCGAACGGATTGACCAATCCGCAAAATTTCTGTTGCATCTGAAAGTAGAAACACGCCCGATTGCAACGGTATGCGCACTTTTCCCCTAGGCCGTTCTAGTTATTCGTTTCGAGCATCAGAACTGCGAAAATTTTGAGTTTCTCGAGCGTTTCTTACCTCCAAACTGTCATATCTCGCGAACGGATTGACCAATCCCCAAAATTTCTGTTGCATCTGAAAATAGAAATTCGCCCGATTACAACTGTATGCGTACTTTTCCCCTAGCCCGTTCTAGTTATTCGTTTCGACCAACAGAACTGCGAAAATTTTGAGTTTCTCAAGCGTTGCGTACCTCCAAACTGCCATATCTCGCGAACGGATTGACCATCCCGCAAAATTTCTGTTGCATCTGAAAGTAGAAACTCGCCCGATTACAACACTATGCGTACTTTTCCCCTAGGCCGTTCTAGTTATGCTTGTCGAGCATCAGAACTGCGAAAATTTTGAGTTTCTCAAGCGTTTCTTACATCCGAACTGCCATATCTCGCGAACGGATTGACCAATCCGCAAAATTTCTGTTGCATCTGAAAGTAGAAACACGCCCGATTGCAAGGGTATGCGCACTTTTCCCCTAGGCCGTTCTAGTTATTCGTTTCGAGCATCAGAACTGCGAAAATTTTGAGTTTCTCAAGCGTTTCTTACTTCCAAACTGCCATATCTCGCGAACGGATTGACCAATCCGCAAAATTTCTGTTGCATCTGAAGGTAGAAACTCGCCCGATTACAACGGTATGCGTACTTTTCCCCTAGGCCGTTCTAGTTATTCGTTTCGAGCATCAGAACTGCGAAAATTTTGAGTTTCTCAAGCGTTTCTCACCTACAAACTGCCACATCTCGCGAACGGATTGTCCAATCCGCAAAATTTCTGATGCATCTGAAAGTAGAAACTCGCCCGATTACAACTGTATGCGTACTTTTCCCCTAGCCCGTTGTAGTTATTCGTTTCGAGCAACAGAACTGCGAAAATTTTGAGTTTCTCAAGCGTTTCTTACTTCCAAACTGCCATATCTCGCGAACGGATTGACCAATCCGCACAATTTCTGTTGCATCAGAAAGTAGAAACTCGCCCGATTATAACACTATGCGTACTTTTCCCCTAGGCCGTTCTAGTTATGCTTGTCGAGCATCAGAACTGCGAAAATTTTGAGTTTCTCGAGCGTTTCTTACCTCCAAACTGCCATATCTCGCGAACGGATTGACCAATCCGCAAAATTTCTGTTGCATCTGAAAGTAAAAACTCGACCGATTACAACACTATGCGTACTTTTCCCCTAGGCCGTTCTAGTTATTCGTTTCGAGCATCAGAACTGCGAAAATTTTGAGTTTCTCGAGCGTTTCTTACCTCCAAACTGTCATATCTCGCGAACGGATTGACCAATCCGCAAAATTTCTGTTGCATCTGAAAATAGAAATTCGCCCGATTACAACTGTATGCGTACTTTTCCCCTAGCCCGTTCTAGTTATTCGTTTCGACCAACAGAACTGCGAAAATTTTGAGTTTCTCAAGCGTTGCGTACCTCCAAACTGCCATATCTCGCGAACGGATTGACCATTCCGCAAAATTTCTGTTGCATCTGAAAGTAGAAACTCGCCCGATTACAACACTATGCGTACTTTTCCCCTAGGCCGTTCTAGTTATGCTTGTCGAGCATCAGAACTGCGAAAATTTTGAGTTTCTCAAGCGTTTCTTACATCCGAACTGCCATATCTCGCGAACGGATTGACCAATCCGCAAAATTTCTGTTGCATCTGAAAGTAGAAACACGCCGAATGCAACGGTATGCGCACTTTTCCCCTAGGCCGTTCTAGTTATTCGTTTCGAGCATCAGAACTGCGAAAATTTTGAGTTTCTCGAGCGTTTCTTACCTCCAAACTGTCATATCTCGCGAACGGATTGACCAATCCGCAAAATTTCTGTTGCATCTGAAAATAGAAATTCGCCCGATTACAACTGTATGCGTACTTTTCCCCTAGCCCGTTCTAGTTATTCGTTTCGACCAACAGAACTGCGAAAATTTTGAGTTTCTCAAGCGTTGCGTACCTCCAAACTGCCATATCTCGCGAACGGATTGACCATTCCGCAAAATTTCTGTTGCATCTGAAAGTAGAAACTCGCCCGATTACAACACTATGCGTACTTTTCCCCTAGGCCGTTCTAGTTATGCTTGTCGAGCATCAGAACTGCGAAAATTTTGAGTTTCTCAAGCGTTTCTTACATCCGAACTGCCATATCTCGCGAACGGATTGACCAATCCGCAAAATTTCTGTTGCATCTGAAAGTAGAAACACGCCCGATTGCAACGGTATGCGCACTTTTCCCCTAGGCCGTTCTAGTTATTCGTTTCGAGCATCAGAACTGCGAAAATTTTGAGTTTCTCAAGCGTTTCTTACTTCCAAACTGCCATATCTCGCGAACGGATTGACCAATCCGCAAAATTTCTGTTGCATCTGAAGGTAGAAACTCGCCCGATTACAACGGTATGCGTACTTTTCCCCTAGGCCGTTCTAGTTATTCGTTTCGAGCATCAGAACTGCGAAAATTTTGAGTTTCTCAAGCGTTTCTCACCTACAAACTGCCACATCTCGCGAACGGATTGTCCAATCCGCAAAATTTCTGATGCATCTGAAAGTAGAAACTCGCCCGATTACAACTGTATGCGTACTTTTCCCCTAGGCCGTTCTAGTTATTCGTTTCGAGCATCAGAACTGCGAAAATTTTGAGTTTCTCAAGCGTTTCTTACCTCCAAACTGCCATAACTCGCGAACGGATTGAACAATCCGCAAAATTTCTGTTGCATCTGAAAGTAGAAACTCGCCCGATTGCAACGGTATGCGCACTTTTCCCCTAGGCCGTTCTAGTTATTCGTTTCGAGCATCAGAACTGCGAAAATTTTGAGTTTCTCAAGCGTTTCTTACTTCCAAACTGCCATATCTCGCGAACGGATTGACCAATCCGCAAAATTTCTGTTGCATCTGAAGGTAGAAACTCGCCCGATTACAACGGTATGCGTACTTTTCCCCTAGGCCGTTCTAGTTATTCGTTTCGAGCATCAGAACTGCGAAAATTTTGAGTTTCTCAAGCGTTTCTCACCTACAAACTGCCACATCTCGCGAACGGATTGTCCAATCCGCAAAATTTCTGATGCATCTGAAAGTAGAAACTCGCCCGATTACAACTGTATGCGTACTTTTCCCCTAGCCCGTTGTAGTTATTCGTTTCGAGCAACAGAACTGCGAAAATTTTGAGTTTCTCAAGCGTTGCTTACCTCCAAACTGCCATATCTCGCGAAAGGATTGACCAATCCGCCAAATTTCTGTTGCATCTGAAAGCAGAAACTCGCCCGATTACAACGGTGTGCGTACTTTTCCCCTAGGCCGTTCTAGTTATTCGTTTCGAGCATCAGAACTGCGAAAATTTTGAGTTTCTCAAGCGTTTCTTACATCCAAACTGCCATATCTCGCGAACGGATTTACCAATCCGCAAAATTTCTGTTGCATCTGAAAGTAGAAACTCGCCCGATTACAACGGTATGCGTACTTTTCCCCTAGCCCGTTCTAGTTATTCGTTTCGAGCAACAGAACTGCGAAAATTTTGAGTTTCTCAAGCGTTTCTTACTTCCAAACTGCCATATCTCGCGAACGGATTGACCAATCCGCACAATTTCTGTTGCATCTGAAAGTAGAAACTCGCCCGATTATAACACTATGCGTACTTTTCCCCTAGGCCGTTCTAGTTATGCTTGTCGAGCATCAGAACTGCGAAAATTTTGAGTTTCTCGAGCGTTTCTTACCTCCAAACTGCCATATCTCGCGAACGGATTGACCAATCCGCAAAATTTCTGTTGCATCTGAAAGTAAAAACTCGACCGATTACAACACTATGCGTACTTTTCCCCTAGGCCGTTCTAGTTATTCGTTTCGAGCATCAGAACTGCGAAAATTTTGAGTTTCTCGAGCGTTTCTTACCTCCAAACTGTCATATCTCGCGAACGGATTGACCAATCCCCAAAATTTCTGTTGCATCTGAAAATAGAAATTCGCCCGATTACAACTGTATGCGTACTTTTCCCCTAGCCCGTTCTAGTTATTCGTTTCGACCAACAGAACTGCGAAAATTTTGAGTTTCTCAAGCGTTGCGTACCTCCAAACTGCCATATCTCGCGAACGGATTGACCATCCCGCAAAATTTCTGTTGCATCTGAAAGTAGAAACTCGCCCGATTACAACACTATGCGTACTTTTCCCCTAGGCCGTTCTAGTTATGCTTGTCGAGCATCAGAACTGCGAAAATTTTGAGTTTCTCAAGCGTTTCTTACATCCGAACTGCCATATCTCGCGAACGGATTGACCAATCCGCAAAATTTCTGTTGCATCTGAAAGTAGAAACACGCCCGATTGCAACGGTATGCGCACTTTTCCCCTAGGCCGTTCTAGTTATTCGTTTCGAGCATCAGAACTGCGAAAATTTTGAGTTTCTCGAGCGTTTCTTACCTCCAAACTGTCATATCTCGCGAACGGATTGACCAATCCGCAAAATTTCTGTTGCATCTGAAAGTAGAAACACGCCCGATTGCAACGGTATGCGCACTTTTCCCCTAGGCCGTTCTAGTTATTCGTTTCGAGCATCAGAACTGCGAAAATTTTGAGTTTCTCAAGCGTTTCTTACTTCCAAACTGCCATATCTCGCGAACGGATTGACCAATCCGCAAAATTTCTGTTGCATCTGAAGGTAGAAACTCGCCCGATTACAACGGTATGCGTACTTTTCCCCTAGGCCGTTCTAGTTATTCGTTTCGAGCATCAGAACTGCGAAAATTTTGAGTTTCTCAAGCGTTTCTCACCTACAAACTGCCACATCTCGCGAACGGATTGTCCAATCCGCAAAATTTCTGATGCATCTGAAAGTAGAAACTCGCCCGATTACAACTGTATGCGTACTTTTCCCCTAGCCCGTTGTAGTTATTCGTTTCGAGCAACAGAACTGCGAAAATTTTGAGTTTCTCAAGCGTTGCTTACCTCCAAACTGCCATATCTCGCGAACGGATTGACCAATCCGCCAAATTTCTGTTGCATCTGAAAGCAGAAACTCGCCCGATTACAACGGTGTGCGTACTTTTCCCCTAGGCCGTTCTAGTTATTCGTTTCGAGCATCAGAACTGCGAAAATTTTGAGTTTCTCAAGCGTTTCTTACATCCAAACTGCCATATCTCGCGAACGGATTTACCAATCCGCAAAATTTCTGTTGCATCTGAAAGTAGAAACTCGCCCGATTACAACGGTATGCGTACTTTTCCCCTAGCCCGTTCTAGTTATTCGTTTCGAGCAACAGAACTGCGAAAATTTTGAGTTTCTCAAGCGTTTCTTACTTCCAAACTGCCATATCTCGCGAACGGATTGACCAATCCGCAAAATTTCTGTTGCATCTGAAAGTAAAAACTCGACCGATTACAACACTATGCGTACTTTTCCCCTAGGCCGTTCTAGTTATTCGTTTCGAGCATCAGAACTGCGAAAATTTTGAGTTTCTCGAGCGTTTCTTACCTCCAAACTGTCATATCTCGCGAACGGATTGACCAATCCCCAAAATTTCTGTTGCATCTGAAAATAGAAATTCGCCCGATTACAACTGTATGCGTACTTTTCCCCTAGCCCGTTCTAGTTATTCGTTTCGACCAACAGAACTGCGAAAATTTTGAGTTTCTCAAGCGTTGCGTACCTCCAAACTGCCATATCTCGCGAACGGATTGACCATCCCGCAAAATTTCTGTTGCATCTGAAAGTAGAAACTCGCCCGATTACAACACTATGCGTACTTTTCCCCTAGGCCGTTCTAGTTATGCTTGTCGAGCATCAGAACTGCGAAAATTTTGAGTTTCTCAAGCGTTTCTTACTTCCAAACTGCCATATCTCGCGAACGGATTGACCAATCCGCACAATTTCTGTTGCATCTGAAAGTAGAAACTCGCCCGATTATAACACTATGCGTACTTTTCCCCTAGGCCGTTCTAGTTATGCTTGTCGAGCATCAGAACTGCGAAAATTTTGAGTTTCTCGAGCGTTTCTTACCTCCAAACTGCCATATCTCGCGAACGGATTGACCAATCCGCAAAATTTCTGTTGCATCTGAAAGTAAAAACTCGACCGATTACAACACTATGCGTACTTTTCCCCTAGGCCGTTCTAGTTATTCGTTTCGAGCATCAGAACTGCGAAAATTTTGAGTTTCTCGAGCGTTTCTTACCTCCAAACTGTCATATCTCGCGAACGGATTGACCAATCCGCAAAATTTCTGTTGCATCTGAAAATAGAAATTCGCCCGATTACAACTGTATGCGTACTTTTCCCCTAGCCCGTTCTAGTTATTCGTTTCGACCAACAGAACTGCGAAAATTTTGAGTTTCTCAAGCGTTGCGTACCTCCAAACTGCCATATCTCGCGAACGGATTGACCATTCCGCAAAATTTCTGTTGCATCTGAAAGTAGAAACTCGCCCGATTACAACACTATGCGTACTTTTCCCCTAGGCCGTTCTAGTTATGCTTGTCGAGCATCAGAACTGCGAAAATTTTGAGTTTCTCAAGCGTTTCTTACATCCGAACTGCCATATCTCGCGAACGGATTGACCAATCCGCAAAATTTCTGTTGCATCTGAAAGTAGAAACACGCCCGATTGCAACGGTATGCGCACTTTTCCCCTAGGCCGTTCTAGTTATTCGTTTCGAGCATCAGAACTGCGAAAATTTTGAGTTTCTCGAGCGTTTCTTACCTCCAAACTGTCATATCTCGCGAACGGATTGACCAATCCGCAAAATTTCTGTTGCATCTGAAAATAGAAATTCGCCCGATTACAACTGTATGCGTACTTTTCCCCTAGCCCGTTCTAGTTATTCGTTTCGACCAACAGAACTGCGAAAATTTTGAGTTTCTCAAGCGTTGCGTACCTCCAAACTGCCATATCTCGCGAACGGATTGACCATTCCGCAAAATTTCTGTTGCATCTGAAAGTAGAAACTCGCCCGATTACAACACTATGCGTACTTTTCCCCTAGGCCGTTCTAGTTATGCTTGTCGAGCATCAGAACTGCGAAAATTTTGAGTTTCTCAAGCGTTTCTTACATCCGAACTGCCATATCTCGCGAACGGATTGACCAATCCGCAAAATTTCTGTTGCATCTGAAAGTAGAAACACGCCCGATTGCAACGGTATGCGCACTTTTCCCCTAGGCTGTTCTAGTTATTCGTTTCGAGCATCAGAACTGCGAAAATTTTGAGTTTCTCAAGCGTTTCTTACTTCCAAACTGCCATATCTCGCGAACGGATTGACCAATCCGCAAAATTTCTGTTGCATCTGAAGGTAGAAACTCGCCCGATTACAACGGTATGCGTACTTTTCCCCTAGGCCGTTCTAGTTATTCGTTTCGAGCATCAGAACTGCGAAAATTTTGAGTTTCTCAAGCGTTTCTCACCTACAAACTGCCACATCTCGCGAACGGATTGTCCAATCCGCAAAATTTCTGATGCATCTGAAAGTAGAAACTCGCCCGATTACAACTGTATGCGTACTTTTCCCCTAGCCCGTTGTAGTTATTCGTTTCGAGCAACAGAACTGCGAAAATTTTGAGTTTCTCAAGCGTTGCTTACCTCCAAACTGCCATATCTCGCGAACGGATTGACCAATCCACAAAATTTCTGTTGCATCTGAAAGCAGAAACTCGCCCGATTACAACGGTGTGCGTACTTTTCCCCTAGGCCGTTCTAGTTATTCGTTTCGAGCATCAGAACTGCGAAAATTTTGCGTTTATCAAGCGTTTCTTACATCCAAACTGCCATATCTCGCGAACGGATTTACCAATCCGCAAAATTTCTGTTGCATCTGAAAGTAGAAACTCGCCCGATTACAACGGTATGCGTACTTTTCCCCTAGCCCGTTCTAGTTATTCGTTTCGAGCAACAGAACTGCGAAAATTTTGAGTTTCTCAAGCGTTTCTTACTTCCAAACTGCCATATCTCGCGAACGGATTGACCAATCCGCACAATTTCTGTTGCATCTGAAAGTAGAAACTCGCCCGATTATAACACTATGCGTACTTTTCCCCTAGGCCGTTCTAGTTATGCTTGTCGAGCATCAGAACTGCGAAAATTTTGAGTTTCTCGAGCGTTTCTTACCTCCAAACTGCCATATCTCGCGAACGGATTGACCAATCCGCAAAATTTCTGTTGCATCTGAAAGTAAAAACTCGACCGATTACAACACTATGCGTACTTTTCCCCTAGGCCGTTCTAGTTATTCGTTTCGAGCATCAGAACTGCGAAAATTTTGAGTTTCTCGAGCGTTTCTTACCTCCAAACTGTCATATCTCGCGAACGGATTGACCAATCCGCAAAATTTCTGTTGCATCTGAAAATAGAAATTCGCCCGATTACAACTGTATGCGTACTTTTCCCCTAGCCCGTTCTAGTTATTCGTTTCGACCAACAGAACTGCGAAAATTTTGAGTTTCTCAAGCGTTGCGTACCTCCAAACTGCCATATCTCGCGAACGGATTGACCAATCCGCAAAATTTCTGTTGCATCTGAAAGTAGAAACTCGCCCGATTACAACACTATGCGTACTTTTCCCCTAGGCCGTTCTAGTTATGCTTGTCGAGCATCAGAACTGCGAAAATTTTGAGTTTCTCAAGCGTTTCTTACATCCAAACTGCCATATCTCGCGAACGGATTGACCAATCCGCAAAATTTCTGTTGCATCTGAAAGTAGAAACACGCCCGATTGCAACGGTATGCGCACTTTTCCCCTAGGCCGTTCTAGTTATTCGTTTCGAGCATCAGAACTGCGAAAATTTTGAGTTTCTCAAGCGTTTCTTACTTCCAAACTGCCATATCTCGCGAACGGATTGACCAATCCGCACAATTTCTGTTGCATCTGAAAGTAGAAACTCGCCCGATTATAACACTATGCGTACTTTTCCCCTAGGCCGTTCTAGTTATTCGTTTCGAGCATCAGAACTGCGAAAATTTTGAGTTTCTCGAGCGTTTCTTACCTCCAAACTGTCATATCTCGCGAACGGATTGACCAATCCCCAAAATTTCTGTTGCATCTGAAAATAGAAATTCGCCCGATTACAACTGTATGCGTACTTTTCCCCTAGCCCGTTCTAGTTATTCGTTTCGACCAACAGAACTGCGAAAATTTTGAGTTTCTCAAGCGTTGCGTACCTCCAAACTGCCATATCTCGCGAACGGATTGACCATCCCGCAAAATTTCTGTTGCATCTGAAAGTAGAAACTCGCCCGATTACAACACTATGCGTACTTTTCCCCTTGGCCGTTCTAGTTATGCTTGTCGAGCATCAGAACTGCGAAAATTTTGAGTTTCTCAGGCGTTTCTTACATCCGAACTGCCATATCTCGCGAACGGATTGACCAATCCGCAAAATTTCTGTTGCATCTGAAAGTAGAAACACGCCCGATTGCAACGGTATGCGCACTTTTCCCCTAGGCCGTTCTAGTTATTCGTTTCGAGCATCAGAACTGCGAAAATTTTGAGTTTCTCAAGCGTTTCTTACTTCCAAACTGCCATATCTCGCGAACGGATTGACCAATCCGCAAAATTTC
Source organism: Ptiloglossa arizonensis (assembly GCF_051014685.1). Classification (NCBI taxonomy): domain Eukaryota; kingdom Metazoa; phylum Arthropoda; class Insecta; order Hymenoptera; family Colletidae; genus Ptiloglossa; species Ptiloglossa arizonensis. The sequence goes on from NW_027478632.1 coordinate 694,873, forward strand.
TGTTGCATCTGAAGGTAGAAACTCGCCCGATTACAACGGTATGCGTACTTTTCCCCTAGGCCGTTCTAGTTATTCGTTTCGAGCATCAGAACTGCGAAAATTTTGAGTTTCTCAAGCGTTTCTTACTTCCAAACTGCCATATCTCGCGAACGGATTGTCCAATCCGCAAAATTTCTGATGCATCTGAAAGTAGAAACTCGCCCGATTACAACTGTATGCGTACTTTTCCCCTAGCCCGTTGTAGTTATTCGTTTCGAGCAACAGAACTGCGAAAATTTTGAGTTTCTCAAGCGTTTCTTACTTCCAAACTGCCATATCTCGCGAACGGATTGACCAATCCGCACAATTTCTGTTGCATCTGAAAGTAGAAACTCGCCCGATTATAACACTATGCGTACTTTTCCCCTAGGCCGTTCTAGTTATGCTTGTCGAGCATCAGAACTGCGAAAATTTTGAGTTTCTCGAGCGTTTCTTACCTCCAAACTGCCATATCTCGCGAACGGATTGACCAATCCGCAAAATTTCTGTTGCATCTGAAAGTAAAAACTCGACCGATTACAACACTATGCGTACTTTTCCCCTAGGCCGTTCTAGTTATTCGTTTCGAGCATCAGAACTGCGAAAATTTTGAGTTTCTCGAGCGTTTCTTACCTCCAAACTGTCATATCTCGCGAACGGATTGACCAATCCGCAAAATTTCTGTTGCATCTGAAAATAGAAATTCGCCCGATTACAACTGTATGCGTACTTTTCCCCTAGCCCGTTCTAGTTATTCGTTTCGACCAACAGAACTGCGAAAATTTTGAGTTTCTCAAGCGTTGCGTACCTCCAAACTGCCATATCTCGCGAACGGATTGACCATTCCGCAAAATTTCTGTTGCATCTGAAAGTAGAAACTCGCCCGATTACAACACTATGCGTACTTTTCCCCTAGGCCGTTCTAGTTATGCTTGTCGAGCATCAGAACTGCGAAAATTTTGAGTTTCTCAAGCGTTTCTTACATCCGAACTGCCATATCTCGCGAACGGATTGACCAATCCGCAAAATTTCTGATGCATCTGAAAGTAGAAACACGCCCGATTGCAACGGTATGCGCACTTTTCCCCTAGGCCGTTCTAGTTATTCGTTTCGAGCATCAGAACTGCGAAAATTTTGAGTTTCTCGAGCGTTTCTTACCTCCAAACTGTCATATCTCGCGAACGGATTGACCAATCCGCAAAATTTCTGTTGCATCTGAAAATAGAAATTCGCCCGATTACAACTGTATGCGTACTTTTCCCCTAGCCCGTTCTAGTTATTCGTTTCGACCAACAGAACTGCGAAAATTTTGAGTTTCTCAAGCGTTGCGTACCTCCAAACTGCCATATCTCGCGAACGGATTGACCATTCCGCAAAATTTCTGTTGCATCTGAAAGTAGAAACTCGCCCGATTACAACACTATGCGTACTTTTCCCCTAGGCCGTTCTAGTTATGCTTGTCGAGCATCAGAACTGCGAAAATTTTGAGTTTCTCAAGCGTTTCTTACATCCGAACTGCCATATCTCGCGAACGGATTGACCAATCCGCAAAATTTCTGTTGCATCTGAAAGTAGAAACACGCCCGATTGCAACGGTATGCGCACTTTTCCCCTAGGCTGTTCTAGTTATTCGTTTCGAGCATCAGAACTGCGAAAATTTTGAGTTTCTCAAGCGTTTCTTACTTCCAAACTGCCATATCTCGCGAACGGATTGACCAATCCGCAAAATTTCTGTTGCATCTGAAGGTAGAAACTCGCCCGATTACAACGGTATGCGTACTTTTCCCCTAGGCCGTTCTAGTTATTCGTTTCGAGCATCAGAACTGCGAAAATTTTGAGTTTCTCAAGCGTTTCTCACCTACAAACTGCCACATCTCGCGAACGGATTGTCCAATCCGCAAAATTTCTGATGCATCTGAAAGTAGAAACTCGCCCGATTACAACTGTATGCGTACTTTTCCCCTAGCCCGTTGTAGTTATTCGTTTCGAGCAACAGAACTGCGAAAATTTTGAGTTTCTCAAGCGTTGCTTACCTCCAAACTGCCATATCTCGCGAACGGATTGACCAATCCACAAAATTTCTGTTGCATCTGAAAGCAGAAACTCGCCCGATTACAACGGTGTGCGTACTTTTCCCCTAGGCCGTTCTAGTTATTCGTTTCGAGCATCAGAACTGCGAAAATTTTGCGTTTCTCAAGCGTTTCTTACATCCAAACTGCCATATCTCGCGAACGGATTTACCAATCCGCAAAATTTCTGTTGCATCTGAAAGTAGAAACTCGCCCGATTACAACGGTATGCGTACTTTTCCCCTAGCCCGTTCTAGTTATTCGTTTCGAGCAACAGAACTGCGAAAATTTTGAGTTTCTCAAGCGTTTCTTACTTCCAAACTGCCATATCTCGCGAACGGATTGACCAATCCGCACAATTTCTGTTGCATCTGAAAGTAGAAACTCGCCCGATTATAACACTATGCGTACTTTTCCCCTAGGCCGTTCTAGTTATGCTTGTCGAGCATCAGAACTGCGAAAATTTTGAGTTTCTCGAGCGTTTCTTACCTCCAAACTGCCATATCTCGCGAACGGATTGACCAATCCGCAAAATTTCTGTTGCATCTGAAAGTAAAAACTCGACCGATTACAACACTATGCGTACTTTTCCCCTAGGCCGTTCTAGTTATTCGTTTCGAGCATCAGAACTGCGAAAATTTTGAGTTTCTCGAGCGTTTCTTACCTCCAAACTGTCATATCTCGCGAACGGATTGACCAATCCGCAAAATTTCTGTTGCATCTGAAAATAGAAATTCGCCCGATTACAACTGTATGCGTACTTTTCCCCTAGCCCGTTCTAGTTATTCGTTTCGACCAACAGAACTGCGAAAATTTTGAGTTTCTCAAGCGTTGCGTACCTCCAAACTGCCATATCTCGCGAACGGATTGACCAATCCGCAAAATTTCTGTTGCATCTGAAAGTAGAAACTCGCCCGATTACAACACTATGCGTACTTTTCCCCTAGGCCGTTCTAGTTATGCTTGTCGAGCATCAGAACTGCGAAAATTTTGAGTTTCTCAAGCGTTTCTTACATCCAAACTGCCATATCTCGCGAACGGATTGACCAATCCGCAAAATTTCTGTTGCATCTGAAAGTAGAAACACGCCCGATTGCAACGGTATGCGCACTTTTCCCCTAGGCCGTTCTAGTTATTCGTTTCGAGCATCAGAACTGCGAAAATTTTGAGTTTCTCAAGCGTTTCTTACTTCCAAACTGCCATATCTCGCGAACGGATTGACCAATCCGCAAAATTTCTGTTGCATCTGAAGGTAGAAACTCGCCCGATTACAACGGTATGCGTACTTTTCCCCTAGGCCGTTCTAGTTATTCGTTTCGAGCATCAGAACTGCGAAAATTTGGAGTTTCTCAAGCGTTTCTCACCTACAAACTGCCACATCTCGCGAACGGATTGTCCAATCCGCAAAATTTCTGATGCATCTGAAAGTAGAAACTCGCCCGATTACAACTGTATGCGTACTTTTCCCCTAGCCCGTTGTAGTTATTCGTTTCGAGCAACAGAACTGCGAAAATTTTGAGTTTCTCAAGCGTTGCTTACCTCCAAACTGCCATATCTCGCGAACGGATTGACCAATCCGCACAATTTCTGTTGCATCTGAAAGTAGAAACTCGCCAGATTATAACACTATTCGTACTTTTCCCCTAGGCCGTTCTAGTTATTCGTTTCGAGCATCACAACTGCGAAAATTTTGAGTTTCTCAAGCGTTTCTTACCTCCAAACTGCCATAACTCGCGAACGGATTGACCAATCCGCAAAATTTCTGTTGCATCTGAAAGTAGAAACTCGCCCGATTACAACGGTATGCGTACTTTTCCCCTAGCCCGTTCTAGTTATTCGTTTCGGGCAACAGAACTGCGAAAATTTTGAGTTTTTCAAGCGTTGCTTACCCCCAAACTGCCATATCTCGCGAACGGATTGACCAATCCTCAAAATTTCTGTTGCATCTGAAAGTAGAAACTCGCCCGATTACAACGGTATGCGTACTTTTCCCCTAGGCCGCCCTAGTTATTCGTTTCGAGCATCAGAACTGCAAAAATTTTGAGTTTCTCAAGCGTTTCTTACTTCCAAACTGCCATATCTCGCGAACGGATTGACCAATCCGCAAAATTTCTGTTGCATCTGAAAGTAGAAACTCGCCCGATTACAACGGTATGCGTACTTTTCCCCTAGGCCGTTCTAGTTATTCGTTTCGAGCATCAGAACTGTGAAAATTTTGAGTTTCTCAAGCGTTTCTTACCTCCAAACTGCCATATCTCGGGAACGGATTGACCAATCCGCAAAATTTCTGTTGCATCTGAAAGTAGAAACTCGCCCGATTACAACACTATGCGTACTTTTCCCCTAGGCCGTTCTAGTTATTCGTTTCGAGCATCAGAACTGCGAAAATTTTGAGTTTCTCAAGCGTTTCTTACTTCCAAACTGCCATATCTCGCGAACGGATTGACCAATCCGCAAAATTTCTGTTGCATCTGAAAGTAGAAATTCGCCCGATTACAACGGTATGCGTACTTTTCCCCTATGGCGTACTGGTTATTCGTTTCGAGCATCAGAATTGTGATAATTTTGAGTTTCTCAACCGTTTCTTACCTCCAAACTGCCATATCTCGCGAACGGATTGACCAATCCGCAAAATTTCTGTTGCATCTGAAAGTAGAAACTCGCCCGATTACAACGGTGTGCGTACTTTTCCCCTAGGCCGTTCTAGTTATTCGTTTCGAGCATCAGAACTGCGAAAATTTTGAGTTTCTCAAGCGTGTCTTACCTCCAAACTGCCATATCTCGCGAACGGATTGTCCAATCCGCAAAATTTCTGTTGCATCTGAAAGTAGAAACTAGCCCGATTACAACGGTATGCGTACTTCTCCCCTAGGCCGTTCTAGTTATTCGTCTCGAGCATCAGAACTGCGAAAATTTTGAGTTTCTCAAGCGTTTCTTATCTCCAAACTGCCATATCTCGCGAACGGATTGACCAATCCGCAAAATTTCTGTTGCATCGGAAAGTAGAAACTCGCCCGATTACAACGGCATGCGTACTTTTCCCCTAGGTCGTCCTTGTTATTCGTTTCGAGCATCAGAACTGCGGAAATTTTGAGTTTCTCAAGCGTTTCTTACCTCCAAACTGCCATATCTCGCGAACGGATTGACCAACCCGCAAAATTTCTGTTGCATCTGAAGGTAGAAGCTCGCCCGATTACAACGGTATGCGTACTTTTCCCCTAGGCCGTTCTAGTTATTCGTTTCGAGCATCAGAACTGCGAAAATTTTGAGTTTCTCAAGCGTTTCTTACCTCCAAACTGCCATATCTCGCGAACGGATTGACCAATCCGCAAAATTTCTGTTGCATCTGAAAGTAGAAACTCGCCCGATTACAACGGTATGCGTACTTTTCCCCTAGGCCGCCCTAGTTATTCATTTCGAGCATCAGAACTGTGAAAATTTTGAGTTTCTCAAGCGTTTCTCACCTACAAACTGCCACATCTCGCGAACGGATTGTCCAATCCGCAAAATTATTGATGCATCTGAAAGTAGAAACTCGCCCGATTACAACGGTATGCGTACTTTTCCCCTAGGCCGCCCTAGTTATTCATTTCGAGCATCAGAACCGCGAAAATTTTAAGTTTCTCAAGCGTTTCTTACCTCCAAACTGCCATATCTCGCGAACGGATTGACCAATCCGCGAAATTTCTGTTGCATCTGAAAGTAGAAACTCGCCCGATTACAACGGTGTGCGTACTTTTCCCCTAGGCCGTTCTAGTTATTCTTTTCGAGCATCAGAACTGCGAAAATTTTGAGTTTCTCAAGCGTTTCTTACCTCCAAACTGCCATATCTCGCGAACGGATTGACCAATCCGCAAAATTTCTGTTGCATCTGAAAGTAGAAATTCGCCCGATTACAACTGTATGCGTACTTTTCCCCTAGCCCGTTCGAGTTATTCGTTTCGAGCAACAGAACTGCGAAAATTTTGAGTTTCTCAAGCGGTGCTTACCTCCAAACTGCCATATCTCGCGAACGGATTGACCAATCCGCAAAATTTCTGTTGCATCTGAAAGTAGAAGCTCGCCCGATTACAACGGTGTGCGTACTTTTCCCCTAGGCCGTTATTGTTATTCGTTTCGAGCATCAGAACCGCGAAAATTTTGAGTTTCTCAAGCGTTTCTTACCTCCAAACTGCCATATCTCGCGAACGGATTGACCAATCCGCAAAATTTCTGTTGCATCTGAAAGTAGAAACTCGCCCGATTACAACGGTATGCGTACTTTTCCCCTAGGCCGTTCTAGTTATTCGTTTCGAGCATCAGAACTGCGAAAATTTTGAGTTTCTCAAGCGTTTCTCACATACAAACTGCCACATCTCGCGAACGGATTGTCCAATCCGCAAAATTTCAGATGCATCTGAAAGTAGAAACTCGCCCGATTACAACGGTATGCGTACTTTGCCCCTAGACCGTTCTAGTTATGCTTGTCGAGCATCAGAACTGCGAAAATTTTGAGTTTCTCAAGCGTTTCTTACCTCCAAACTGCCATATCTCGCGAACGGATTGACCAATCCGCAAAATTTCTGTTGCATCTGAAAGTAGAAACTCGCCCGATTACGACGGTATGCGTACTTTTCCCCTAGCCCGTTCTAGTTATTCGTTTCGAGCAACAGAACTGCGAAAATTTTGAGTTTCTCAAGCGTTGCTTACCTCCAAACTGCCATATCTCGCGAACGGATTGACCAATCCGCAAAATTTCTGTTGCATCTGAAAGTAGAAGCTCGCCCGATTACAACGGTGTGCGTACCTTTCCCCTAGGCCGTTCTAGTTATGCTTGTCGAGCATCAGAACTGCGAAAATTTTGAGTTTCTCGAGCGTTTCTTACCTCCAAACTGCCACATCGCGCGAACGGATTGACCAATCCGCAAAATTTCTGTTGCATCTGAAAGTAGAAACTCGCCCGATTACAACGGTGTGCGTACTTTTCCCCTAGGCCGTTCTAGTTATTCTTTTCGAGCATCAGAACTGCGAAAATTTTGAGTTTCTCAAGCGTTTCTTACCTCCAAACTGCCATATCTCGCGAACGGATTGACCAATCCGCAAAATTTCTGTTGCATCTGAAAGTAGAAATTCGCCCGATTACAACTGTATGCGTACTTTTCCCCTAGCCCGTTCTAGTTATTCGTTTCGAGCAACAGAACTGCGAAAATTTTGAGTTTCTCAAGCGGTGCTTACCTCCAAACTGCCATATCTCGCGAACGGATTGACCAATCCGCAAAATTTCTGTTGCATCTGAAAGTAGAAGCTCGCCCGATTACAACGGTGTGCGTACTTTTCCCCTAGGCCGTTATTGTTATTCGTTTCGAGCATCAGAACCGCGAAAATTTTGAGTTTCTCAAGCGTTTCTTACCTCCAAACTGCCATATCTCGCGAACGGATTGACCAATCCGCAAAATTTCTGTTGCATCTGAAAGTAGAAACTCGCCCGATTACAACGGTATGCGTACTTTTCCCCTAGGCCGTTCTAGTTATTCGTTTCGAGCATCAGAACTGCGAAAATTTTGAGTTTCTCAAGCGTTTCTCACATACAAACTGCCACATCTCGCGAACGGATTGTCCAATCCGCAAAATTTCAGATGCATCTGAAAGTAGAAACTCGCCCGATTACAACGGTATGCGTACTTTGCCCCTAGACCGTTCTAGTTATGCTTGTCGAGCATCAGAACTGCGAAAATTTTGAGTTTCTCAAGCGTTTCTTACCTCCAAACTGCCATATCTCGCGAACGGATTGACCAATCCGCAAAATTTCTGTTGCATCTGAAAGTAGAAACTCGCCCGATTACGACGGTATGCGTACTTTTCCCCTAGCCCGTTCTAGTTATTCGTTTCGAGCAACAGAACTGCGAAAATTTTGAGTTTCTCAAGCTTTGCTTACCTCCAAACTGCCATATCTCGCGAACGGATTGACCAATCCGCAAAATTTCTGTTGCATCTGAAAGTAGAAACTCGCCCGATTACAACGGTGTGCGTACCTTTCCCCTAGGCCGTTCTAGTTATGCTTGTCGAGCATCAGAACTGCGAAAATTTTGAGTTTCTCGAGCGTTTCTTACCTCCAAACTGCCACATCGCGCGAACGGATTGACCAATCCGCAAAATTTCTGTTGCATCTGAAAGTAGAAACTCGCCCGATTACAACACTATGCGTACTTTTCCCCTAGGCCGTTCTAGTTATTCGTTTCGAGCATCAGAACTGCGAAAATTTTGAGTTTCTCAAGCGTTTCTTACGTCCAAACTGCCATATCTCGCGAACGGATTGACCAATCAGCAAAATTTCTGTTGCATCTGAAGGTCGAAACTCGCCCGATTACAACGGTGTGCGTACTTTTCCCCTAGGCCGTTCTGGTTATGCTTTTCGAGCATCAGAACTGCGAAAATTTTGAGTTTCTCGAGCGTTTCGTACCTCCAAACTGCCATATCTCGCGAACGGATTGACCAATCCGCAAAATTTCTGTTGCATCTGAAAGTAGATACTCGCCCGATTACAACGGTATGAGTACTTTTTCCCTAGGCCGTTCTAGTTATTCGTTTCGAGCATCAGAAATGTGAAAATTTTGAGTTTCTCAAGCGTTTCTTACCTCCAAACTGCCATATCTCGCGAACGGATAGACCAATCCGCAAAATTTCTGTTGCATCTGAAAGTAGAAACTCGCCCAATTGAAACGGTATGTGTGCTTTTCCCCTGGGCCATTCTAGATATTCGTTTCGAGCATCAGAACTGTGCAAATTTTGAGTTTCTCAACCGTTTCTTACCTCCAAACTGCCATATCACGCGAACGGATTTTCCAATCCGCAAAATTTCTGTTGCATCTGAAAGTAGAAACTCGTCCGATTACAACGGTATGCGTACTTTACCCTAGGCCGTCTAGTTATTCGTTTCGAGCACCAGAACTGTGAAAATTTTTAGTTTCTCAAGCGTTTCTTACCTCCAAACTGCCATATCTCGGGAACGGATTGACCAATCCGCAAAATTTCTGTTGCATATGAAAGTCGAAACTCGCCCGATTACAATGGTATGTGTACTTATCCCCTAGGCCGTTCTAGTTATTCGTTTCGAGCATCAGAACTGCGAAAATTTTGAGTTTCTCAAGCGTTTCTTACCTCCAAACTGCCATATCTCGCGAACGGATTGTCCAATCCGCAAAATTTCTGTTGCATCTGAAAGTAGAAACTAGCCCGATTACAACGGTATGCGTACTTCTCCCCTAGGCCGTTCTAGTTATTCGTCTCGAGCAGCAGAACTGCGAAAATTTTGAGTTCCTCAAGCGTTTCTTATCTCCAAACTGCCATATCTCGCGAACGGATTGACCAATCCGCAAAATTTCTGTTGCATCTGAAGGTCGAAACTCGCCCGATTACAACGGTATGCGTACTTTTCCCCTAGGCCGTTCTAGTTATTCGTTTCGAGCATCAGAACTGCGAAAATTTTGAGTTTCTCAAGCGTTTCTTACCTCCAAACTGCCATATCTCGCGAACGGATTGACCAATCCGCAAAATTTCTGTTGCATCTGAAAGTAGAAACCCGCCCGATTACAACGGTATGCGTACTTTTCCCCTAGGCCGTTCTAGTTATTCGTTTCGAGCATCAGAACTGCGAAAATTTTGAGTTTCTCAAGCGTTTCTTACTTCCAAACTGCCATATCTCGCGAACGGATTGACCAATCCGCAAAATTTCTGTTGCATCTGAAAGTAGAAATTCGCCCGATTACAACGGTATGCGTACTTTTCCCCTATGGCGTACTGGTTATTCGTTTCGAGCATCAGAATTGTGATAATTTTGAGTTTCTCAACCGTTTCTTACCTCCAAACTGCCATATCTCGCGAACGGATTGACCAATCCGCAAAATTTCTGTTGCATCTGAAAGTAGAAACTCGCCCGATTACAACGGTGTGCGTACTTTTCCCCTAGGCCGTTCTAGTTATTCGTTTCGAGCATCAGAACTGCGAAAATTTTGAGTTTCTCAAGCGTTTCTTACCTCCAAACTGCCATATCTCGCGAACGGATTGTCCAATCCGCAAAATTTCTGTTGCATCTGAAAGTAGAAACTAGCCCGATTACAACGGTATGCGTACTTCTCCCCTAGGCCGTTCTAGTTATTCGTCTCGAGCATCAGAACTGCGAAAATTTTGAGTTTCTCAAGCGTTTCTTATCTCCAAACTGCCATATCTCGCGAACGGATTGACCAATCCGCAAAATTTCTGTTGCATCGGAAAGTAGAAACTCGCCCGATTACAACGGCATGCGTACTTTTCCCCTAGGTCGTCCTTGTTATTCGTTTCGAGCATCAGAACTGCGGAAATTTTGAGTTTCTCAAGCGTTTCTTACCTCCAAACTGCCATATCTCGCGAACGGATTGACCAACCCGCAAAATTTCTGTTGCATCTGAAGGTAGAAGCTCGCCCGATTACAACGGTATGCGTACTTTTCCCCTAAGCCGTTCTAGTTATTCGTTTCGAGCATCAGAACTGCGAAAATTTTGAGTTTCTCAAGCGTTTCTTACCTCCAAACTGCCATATCTCGCGAACGGATTGACCAATCCGCAAAATTTCTGTTGCATCTGAAAGTAGAAATTCGCCCGATTACAACTGTATGCGTACTTTTCCCCTAGCCCGTTCTAGTTATTCGTTTCGAGCAACAGAACTGCGAAAATTTTGAGTTTCTCAAGCGGTGCTTACATCCAAACTGCCATATCTCGCGAACGGATTGACCAATCCGCAAAATTTCTGTTGCATCTGAAAGTAGAAGCTCGCCCGATTACAACGGTGTGCGTACTTTTCCCCTAGGCCGTTATTGTTATTCGTTTCGAGCATCAGAACCGCGAAAATTTTGAGTTTCTCAAGCGTTTCTTACCTCCAAACTGCCATATCTCGCGAACGGATTGACCAATCCGCAAAATTTCTGTTGCATCTGAAAGTAGAAACTCGCCCGATTACAACGGTATGCGTACTTTTCCCCTAGGCCGTTCTAGTTATTCGTTTCGAGCATCAGAACTGCGAAAATTTTGAGTTTCTCAAGCGTTTCTTACCTCCAAACTGCCATATCTCGCGAACGGATTGTCCAATCCGCAAAATTTCTGTTGCATCTGAAAGTAGAAACTAGCCCGATTACAACGGTATGCGTACTTCTCCCCTAGGCCGTTCTAGTTATTCGTCTCGAGCATCAGAACTGCGAAAATTTTGAGTTTCTCAAGCGTTTCTTATCTCCAAACTGCCATATCTCGCGAACGGATTGACCAATCCGCAAAATTTCTGTTGCATCGGAAAGTAGAAACTCGCCCGATTACAACGGCATGCGTACTTTTCCCCTAGGTCGTCCTTGTTATTCGTTTCGAGCATCAGAACTGCGGAAATTTTGAGTTTCTCAAGCGTTTCTTACCTCCAAACTGCCATATCTCGCGAACGGATTGACCAACCCGCAAAATTTCTGTTGCATCTGAAGGTAGAAGCTCGCCCGATTACAACGGTATGCGTACTTTTCCCCTAGGCCGTTCTAGTTATTCGTTTCGAGCATCAGAACTGCGAAAATTTTGAGTTTCTCAAGCGTTTCTTACCTCCAAACTGCCATATCTCGCGAACGGATTGACCAATCCGCAAAATTTCTGTTGCATCTGAAAGTAGAAATTCGCCCGATTACAACTGTATGCGTACTTTTCCCCTAGCCCGTTCTAGTTATTCGTTTCGAGCAACAGAACTGCGAAAATTTTGAGTTTCTCAAGCGGTGCTTACCTCCAAACTGCCATATCTCGCGAACGGATTGACCAATCCGCAAAATTTCTGTTGCATCTGAAAGTAGAAGCTCGCCCGATTACAACGGTGTGCGTACTTTTCCCCTAGGCCGTTATTGTTATTCGTTTCGAGCATCAGAACCGCGAAAATTTTGAGTTTCTCAAGCGTTTCTTACCTCCAAACTGCCATATCTCGCGAACGGATTGACCAATCCGCAAAATTTCTGTTGCATCTGAAAGTAGAAACTCGCCCGATTACAACGGTATGCGTACTTTTCCCCTAGGCCGTTCTAGTTATTCGTTTCGAGCATCAGAACTGCGAAAATTTTGAGTTTCTCAAGCGTTTCTCACATACAAACTGCCACATCTCGCGAACGGATTGTCCAATCCGCAAAATTTCAGATGCATCTGAAAGTAGAAACTCGCCCGATTACAACGGTATGCGTACTTTGCCCCTAGACCGTTCTAGTTATGCTTGTCGAGCATCAGAACTGCGAAAATTTTGAGTTTCTCAAGCGTTTCTTACCTCCAAACTGCCATATCTCGCGAACGGATTGACCAATCCGCAAAATTTCTGTTGCATCTGAAAGTAGAAACTCGCCCGATTACGACGGTATGCGTACTTTTCCCCTAGCCCGTTCTAGTTATTCGTTTCGAGCAACAGAACTGCGAAAATTTTGAGTTTCTCAAGCGTTGCTTACCTCCAAACTGCCATATCTCGCGAACGGATTGACCAATCCGCAAAATTTCTGTTGCATCTGAAAGTAGAAACTCGCCCGATTACAACGGTGTGCGTACCTTTCCCCTAGGCCGTTCTAGTTATGCTTGTCGAGCATCAGAACTGCGAAAATTTTGAGTTTCTCGAGCGTTTCTTACCTCCAAACTGCCACATCGCGCGAACGGATTGACCAATCCGCAAAATTTCTGTTGCATCTGAAAGTAGAAACTCGCCCGATTACAACGGTGTGCGTACTTTTCCCCTAGGCCGTTCTAGTTATTCTTTTCGAGCATCAGAACTGCGAAAATTTTGAGTTTCTCGAGCGTTTCTTACCTCCAAACTGCCACATCGCGCGAACGGATTGACCAATCCGCAAAATTTCTGTTGCATCTGAAAGTAGAAGCTCGCCCGATTACAACGGTATGCGTACTTTTCCCCTAAGCCGTTCTAGTTATTCGTTTCGAGCATCAGAACTGCGAAAATTTTGAGTTTCTCAAGCGTTTCTTACCTCCAAACTGCCATATCTCGCGAACGGATTGACCAATCCGCAAAATTTCTGTTGCATCTGAAAGTAGAAATTCGCCCGATTACAACTGTATGCGTACTTTTCCCCTAGCCCGTTCTAGTTATTCGTTTCGAGCAACAGAACTGCGAAAATTTTGAGTTTCTCAAGCGGTGCTTACATCCAAACTGCCATATCTCGCGAACGGATTGACCAATCCGCAAAATTTCTGTTGCATCTGAAAGTAGAAGCTCGCCCGATTACAACGGTGTGCGTACTTTTCCCCTAGGCCGTTATTGTTATTCGTTTCGAGCATCAGAACCGCGAAAATTTTGAGTTTCTCAAGCGTTTCTTACCTCCAAACTGCCATATCTCGCGAACGGATTGACCAATCCGCAAAATTTCTGTTGCATCTGAAAGTAGAAACTCGCCCGATTACAACGGTATGCGTACTTTTCCCCTAGGCCGTTCTAGTTATTCGTTTCGAGCATCAGAACTGCGAAAATTTTGAGTTTCTCAAGCGTTTCTTACCTCCAAACTGCCATATCTCGCGAACGGATTGTCCAATCCGCAAAATTTCTGTTGCATCTGAAAGTAGAAACTAGCCCGATTACAACGGTATGCGTACTTCTCCCCTAGGCCGTTCTAGTTATTCGTCTCGAGCATCAGAACTGCGAAAATTTTGAGTTTCTCAAGCGTTTCTTATCTCCAAACTGCCATATCTCGCGAACGGATTGACCAATCCGCAAAATTTCTGTTGCATCGGAAAGTAGAAACTCGCCCGATTACAACGGCATGCGTACTTTTCCCCTAGGTCGTCCTTGTTATTCGTTTCGAGCATCAGAACTGCGGAAATTTTGAGTTTCTCAAGCGTTTCTTACCTCCAAACTGCCATATCTCGCGAACGGATTGACCAACCCGCAAAATTTCTGTTGCATCTGAAGGTAGAAGCTCGCCCGATTACAACGGTATGCGTACTTTTCCCCTAGGCCGTTCTAGTTATTCGTTTCGAGCATCAGAACTGCGAAAATTTTGAGTTTCTCAAGCGTTTCTTACCTCCAAACTGCCATATCTCGCGAACGGATTGACCAATCCGCAAAATTTCTGTTGCATCTGAAAGTAGAAATTCGCCCGATTACAACTGTATGCGTACTTTTCCCCTAGCCCGTTCTAGTTATTCGTTTCGAGCAACAGAACTGCGAAAATTTTGAGTTTCTCAAGCGGTGCTTACCTCCAAACTGCCATATCTCGCGAACGGATTGACCAATCCGCAAAATTTCTGTTGCATCTGAAAGTAGAAGCTCGCCCGATTACAACGGTGTGCGTACTTTTCCCCTAGGCCGTTATTGTTATTCGTTTCGAGCATCAGAACCGCGAAAATTTTGAGTTTCTCAAGCGTTTCTTACCTCCAAACTGCCATATCTCGCGAACGGATTGACCAATCCGCAAAATTTCTGTTGCATCTGAAAGTAGAAACTCGCCCGATTACAACGGTATGCGTACTTTTCCCCTAGGCCGTTCTAGTTATTCGTTTCGAGCATCAGAACTGCGAAAATTTTGAGTTTCTCAAGCGTTTCTCACATACAAACTGCCACATCTCGCGAACGGATTGTCCAATCCGCAAAATTTCAGATGCATCTGAAAGTAGAAACTCGCCCGATTACAACGGTATGCGTACTTTGCCCCTAGACCGTTCTAGTTATGCTTGTCGAGCATCAGAACTGCGAAAATTTTGAGTTTCTCAAGCGTTTCTTACCTCCAAACTGCCATATCTCGCGAACGGATTGACCAATCCGCAAAATTTCTGTTGCATCTGAAAGTAGAAACTCGCCCGATTACGACGGTATGCGTACTTTTCCCCTAGCCCGTTCTAGTTATTCGTTTCGAGCAACAGAACTGCGAAAATTTTGAGTTTCTCAAGCGTTGCTTACCTCCAAACTGCCATATCTCGCGAACGGATTGACCAATCCGCAAAATTTCTGTTGCATCTGAAAGTAGAAACTCGCCCGATTACAACGGTATGCGTACTTTGCCCCTAGACCGTTCTAGTTATGCTTGTCGAGCATCAGAACTGCGAAAATTTTGAGTTTCTCAAGCGTTTCTTACCTCCAAACTGCCATATCTCGCGAACGGATTGACCAATCCGCAAAATTTCTGTTGCATCTGAAAGTAGAAACTCGCCCGATTACGACGGTATGCGTACTTTTCCCCTAGCCCGTTCTAGTTATTCGTTTCGAGCAACAGAACTGCGAAAATTTTGAGTTTCTCAAGCGTTGCTTACCTCCAAACTGCCATATCTCGCGAACGGATTGACCAATCCGCAAAATTTCTGTTGCATCTGAAAGTAGAAACTCGCCCGATTACAACGGTGTGCGTACCTTTCCCCTAGGCCGTTCTAGTTATGCTTGTCGAGCATCAGAACTGCGAAAATTTTGAGTTTCTCGAGCGTTTCTTACCTCCAAACTGCCACATCGCGCGAACGGATTGACCAATCCGCAAAATTTCTGTTGCATCTGAAAGTAGAAACTCGCCCGATTACAACGGTGTGCGTACTTTTCCCCTAGGCCGTTCTAGTTATTCTTTTCGAGCATCAGAACTGCGAAAATTTTGAGTTTCTCAAGCGTTTCTTACCTCCAAACTGCCATATCTCGCGAACGGATTGACCAATCCGCAAAATTTCTGTTGCATCTGAAAGTAGAAATTCGCCCGATTACAACTGTATGCGTACTTTTCCCCTAGCCCGTTCTAGTTATTCGTTTCGAGCAACAGAACTGCGAAAATTTTGAGTTTCTCAAGCGGTGCTTACCTCCAAACTGCCATATCTCGCGAACGGATTGACCAATCCGCAAAATTTCTGTTGCATCTGAAAGTAGAAGCTCGCCCGATTACAACGGTGTGCGTACTTTTCCCCTAGGCCGTTATTGTTATTCGTTTCGAGCATCAGAACCGCGAAAATTTTGAGTTTCTCAAGCGTTTCTTACCTCCAAACTGCCATATCTCGCGAACGGATTGACCAATCCGCAAAATTTCTGTTGCATCTGAAAGTAGAAGCTCGCCCGATTACAACGGTGTGCGTACTTTTCCCCTAGGCCGTTATTGTTATTCGTTTCGAGCATCAGAACCGCGAAAATTTTGAGTTTCTCAAGCGTTTCTTACCTCCAAACTGCCATATCTCGCGAACGGATTGACCAATCCGCAAAATTTCTGTTGCATCTGAAAGTAGAAACTCGCCCGATTACAACGGTGTGCGTACTTTTCCCCTAGGCCGTTCTAGTTATTCTTTTCGAGCATCAGAACTGCGAAAATTTTGAGTTTCTCAAGCGTTTCTTACCTCCAAACTGCCATATCTCGCGAACGGATTGACCAATCCGCAAAATTTCTGTTGCATCTGAAAGTAGAAATTCGCCCGATTACAACTGTATGCGTACTTTTCCCCTAGCCCGTTCTAGTTATTCGTTTCGAGCAACAGAACTGCGAAAATTTTGAGTTCCTCAAGCGGTGCTTACCTCCAAACTGCCATATCTCGCGAACGGATTGACCAATCCGCAAAATTTCTGTTGCATCTGAAAGTAGAAGCTCGCCCGATTACAACGGTGTGCGTACTTTTCCCCTAGGCCGTTATTGTTATTCGTTTCGAGCATCAGAACCGCGAAAATTTTGAGTTTCTCAAGCGTTTCTTACCTCCAAACTGCCATATCTCGCGAACGGATTGACCAATCCGCAAAATTTCTGTTGCATCTGAAAGTAGAAACTCGCCCGATTACAACGGTATGCGTACTTTTCCCCTAGGCCGTTCTAGTTATTCGTTTCGAGCATCAGAACTGCGAAAATTTTGAGTTTCTCAAGCTTTTCTCACATACAAACTGCCACATCTCGCGAACGGATTGTCCAATCCGCAAAATTTCAGATGCATCTGAAAGTAGAAACTCGCCCGATTACAACGGTATGCGTACTTTGCCCCTAGACCGTTCTAGTTATGCTTGTCGAGCATCAGAACTGCGAAAATTTTGAGTTTCTCAAGCGTTTCTTACCTCCAAACTGCCATATCTCGCGAACGGATTGACCAATCCGCAAAATTTCTGTTGCATCTGAAAGTAGAAACTCGCCCGATTACGACGGTATGCGTACTTTTCCCCTAGCCCGTTCTAGTTATTCGTTTCGAGCCACAGAACTGCGAAAATTTTGAGTTTCTCAAGCGTTGCTTACCTCCAAACTGCCATATCTCGCGAACGGATTGACCAATCCGCAAAATTTCTGTTGCATCTGAAAGTAGAAACTCGCCCGATTACAACGGTGTGCGTACCTTTCCCCTAGGCCGTTCTAGTTATGCTTGTCGAGCATCAGAACTGCGAAAATTTTGAGTTTCTCGAGCGTTTCTTACCTCCAAACTGCCACATCGCGCGAACGGATTGACCAATCCGCAAAATTTCTGTTGCATCTGAAAGTAGAAACTCGCCCGATTACAACACTATGCGTACTTTTCCCCTAGGCCGTTCTAGTTATTCGTTTCGAGCATCAGAACTGTGCAAATTTTGAGTTTCTCAACCGTTTCTTACCTCCAAACTGCCATATCACGCGAACGGATTTTCCAATCCGCAAAATTTCTGTTGCATCTGAAAGTAGAAACTCGTCCGATTACAACGGTATGCGTACTTTACCCTAGGCCGTCTAGTTATTCGTTTCGAGCACCAGAACTGTGAAAATTTTTAGTTTCTCAAGCGTTTCTTACCTCCAAACTGCCATATCTCGGGAACGGATTGACCAATCCGCAAAATTTCTGTTGCATATGAAAGTCGAAACTCGCCCGATTACAATGGTATGTGTACTTATCCCCTAGGCCGTTCGAGTTATTCGTTTCGAGCATCAGAACTGCGAAAATTTTGAGTTTCTCAAGCGTTTCTTACCTCCAAACTGCCATATCTCGCGAACGGATTGTCCAATCCGCAAAATTTCTGTTGCATCTGAAAGTAGAAACTAGCCCGATTACAACGGTATGCGTACTTCTCCCCTAGGCCGTTCTAGTTATTCGTCTCGAGCAGCAGAACTGCGAAAATTTTGAGTTCCTCAAGCGTTTCTTATCTCCAAACTGCCATATCTCGCGAACGGATTGACCAATCCGCAAAATTTCTGTTGCATCTGAAGGTCGAAACTCGCCCGATTACAACGGTATGCGTACTTTTCCCCTAGGCCGTTCTAGTTATTCGTTTCGAGCATCAGAACTGCGAAAATTTTGAGTTTCTCAAGCGTTTCTTACCTCCAAACTGCCATATCTCGCGAACGGATTGACCAATCCGCAAAATTTCTGTTGCATCTGAAAGTAGAAACCCGCCCGATTACAACGGTATGCGTACTTTTCCCCTAGGCCGTTCTAGTTATTCGTTTCGAGCATCAGAACTGCGAAAATTTTGAGTTTCTCAAGCGTTTCTTACTTCCAAACTGCCATATCTCGCGAACGGATTGACCAATCCGCAAAATTTCTGTTGCATCTGAAAGTAGAAATTCGCCCGATTACAACGGTATGCGTACTTTTCCCCTATGGCGTACTGGTTATTCGTTTCGAGCATCAGAATTGTGATAATTTTGAGTTTCTCAACCGTTTCTTACCTCCAAACTGCCATATCTCGCGAACGGATTGACCAATCCGCAAAATTTCTGTTGCATCTGAAAGTAGAAACTCGCCCGATTACAACGGTGTGCGTACTTTTCCCCTAGGCCGTACTAGTTATTCGTTTCGAGCATCAGAACTGCGAAAATTTTGAGTTTCTCAAGCGTTTCTTACCTCCAAACTGCCATATCTCGCGAACGGATTGTCCAATCCGCAAAATTTCTGTTGCATCTGAAAGTAGAAACTAGCCCGATTACAACGGTTTGCGTACTTCTCCCCTAGGCCGTTCTAGTTATTCGTCTCGAGCATCAGAACTGCGAAAATTTTGAGTTTCTCAAGCGTTTCTTATCTCCAAACTGCCATATCTCGCGAACGGATTGACCAATCCGCAAAATTTCTGTTGCATCGGAAAGTAGAAACTCGCCCGATTACAACGGCATGCGTACTTTTCCCCTAGGTCGTCCTTGTTATTCGTTTCGAGCATCAGAACTGCGGAAATTTTGAGTTTCTCAAGCGTTTCTTACCTCCAAACTGCCATATCTCGCGAACGGATTGACCAACCCGCAAAATTTCTGTTGCATCTGAAGGTAGAAGCTCGCCCGATTACAACGGTATGCGTACTTTTCCCCTAGGCCGTTCTAGTTATTCGTTTCGAGCATCAGAACTGCGAAAATTTTGAGTTTCTCAAGCGTTTCTTACCTCCAAACTGCCATATCTCTTGAACGGATTGACCAACCCGCAAAATTTCTGTTGCATCTGAAGGTAGAAGCTCGCCCGATTACAACGGTATGCGTACTTTTCCCCTGGGCCATTCTAGATATTCGTTTCGAGCATCAGAACTGTGCAAATTTTGAGTTTCTCAACCGTTTCTTACCTCCAAACTGCCATATCACGCGAACGGATTTTCCAATCCGCAAAATTTCTGTTGCATCTGAAAGTAGAAACTCGTCCGATTACAACGGTATGCGTACTTTACCCTAGGCCGTCTAGTTATTCGTTTCGAGCACCAGAACTGTGAAAATTTTTAGTTTCTCAAGCGTTTCTTACCTCCAAACTGCCATATCTCGGGAACGGATTGACCAATCCGCAAAATTTCTGTTGCATATGAAAGTCGAAACTCGCCCGATTACAATGGTATGTGTACTTATCCCCTAGGCCGTTCTAGTTATTCGTTTCGAGCATCAGAACTGCGAAAATTTTGAGTTTCTCAAGCGTTTCTTACCTCCAAACTGCCATATCTCGCGAACGGATTGTCCAATCCGCAAAATTTCTGTTGCATCTGAAAGTAGAAACTAGCCCGATTACAACGGTATGCGTACTTCTCCCCTAGGCCGTTCTAGTTATTCGTCTCGAGCAGCAGAACTGCGAAAATTTTGAGTTCCTCAAGCGTTTCTTATCTCCAAACTGCCATATCTCGCGAACGGATTGACCAATCCGCAAAATTTCTGTTGCATCTGAAGGTCGAAACTCGCCCGATTACAACGGTATGCGTACTTTTCCCCTAGGCCGTTCTAGTTATTCGTTTCGAGCATCAGAACTGCGAAAATTTTGAGTTTCTCAAGCGTTTCTTACCTCCAAACTGCGATATCTCGCGAACGGATTGACCAATCCGCAAAATTTCTGTTGCATCTGAAAGTAGAAACCCGCCCGATTACAACGGTATGCGTACTTTTCCCCTAGGCCGTTCTAGTTATTCGTTTCGAGCATCAGAACTGCGAAAATTTTGAGTTTCTCAAGCGTTTCTTACTTCCAAACTGCCATATCTCGCGAACGGATTGACCAATCCGCAAAATTTCTGTTGCATCTGAAAGTAGAAATTCGCCCGATTACAACGGTATGCGTACTTTTCCCCTATGGCGTACTGGTTATTCGTTTCGAGCATCAGAATTGTGATAATTTTGAGTTTCTCAACCGTTTCTTACCTCCAAACTGCCATATCTCGCGAACGGATTGACCAATCCGCAAAATTTCTGTTGCATCTGAAAGTAGAAACTCGCCCGATTACAACGGTGTGCGTACTTTTCCCCTAGGCCGTTCTAGTTATTCGTTTCGAGCATCAGAACTGCGAAAATTTTGAGTTTCTCAAGCGTTTCTTACCTCCAAACTGCCATATCTCGCGAACGGATTGTCCAATCCGCAAAATTTCTGTTGCATCTGAAAGTAGAAACTAGCCCGATTACAACGGTATGCGTACTTCTCCCCTAGGCCGTTCTAGTTATTCGTCTCGAGCATCAGAACTGCGAAAATTTTGAGTTTCTCAAGCGTTTCTTATCTCCAAACTGCCATATCTCGCGAACGGATTGACCAATCCGCAAAATTTCTGTTGCATCGGAAAGTAGAAACTCGCCCGATTACAACGGCATGCGTACTTTTCCCCTAGGTCGTCCTTGTTATTCGTTTCGAGCATCAGAACTGCGGAAATTTTGAGTTTCTCAAGCGTTTCTTACCTCCAAACTGCCATATCTCGCGAACGGATTGACCAACCCGCAAAATTTCTGTTGCATCTGAAGGTAGAAGCTCGCCCGATTACAACGGTATGCGTACTTTTCCCCTAGGCCGTTCTAGTTATTCGTTTCGAGCATCAGAACTGCGAAAATTTTGAGTTTCTCAAGCGTTTCTTACCTCCAAACTGCCATATCTCTTGAACGGATTGACCAATCCGCAAAATTTCTGTTGCATCTGAAAGTAGAAACTCGCCCGATTACAACGGTATGCGTACTTTTCCCCTAGGCCGCCCTAGTTATTCATTTCGAGCATCAGAACTGCGAAAATTTTGAGTTTCTCAAGCGTTTCTCACCTACAAACTGCCACATCTCGCGAACGGATTGTCCAATCCGCAAAATTATTGATGCATCTGAAAGTAGAAACTCGCCCGATTACAACGGTATGCGTACTTTTCCCCTAGGCCGCCCTAGTTATTCATTTCGAGCATCAGAACCGCGAAAATTTTGAGTTTCTCAAGCGTTTCTTACCTCCAAACTGCCATATCTCGCGAACGGATTGACCAATCCGCAAAATTTCTGTTGCATCTGAAAGTAGAAGCTCGCCCGATTACAACGGTGTGCGTACTTTTCCCCTAGGCCGTTATTGTTATTCGTTTCGAGCATCAGAACCGCGAAAATTTTGAGTTTCTCAAGCGTTTCTTACCTCCAAACTGCCATATCTCGCGAACGGATTGACCAATCCGCAAAATTTCTGTTGCATCTGAAAGTAGAAACTCGCCCGATTACAACGGTATGCGTACTTTTCCCCTAGGCCGTTCTAGTTATTCGTTTCGAGCATCAGAACTGCGAAAATTTTGAGTTTCTCAAGCGTTTCTCACATACAAACTGCCACATCTCGCGAACGGATTGTCCAATCCGCAAAATTTCAGATGCATCTGAAAGTAGAAACTCGCCCGATTACAACGGTATGCGTACTTTGCCCCTAGACCGTTCTAGTTATGCTTGTCGAGCATCAGAACTGCGAAAATTTTGAGTTTCTCAAGCGTTTCTTACCTCCAAACTGCCATATCTCGCGAACGGATTGACCAATCCGCAAAATTTCTGTTGCATCTGAAAGTAAAAACTCGCCCGATTACGACGGTATGCGTACTTTTCCCCTAGCCCGTTCTAGTTATTCGTTTCGAGCAACAGAACTGCGAAAAAAAAGTTTCTCAAGCGTTGCTTACCTCCAAACTGCCATATCTCGCGAACGGATTGACCAATCCGCAAAATTTCTGTTGCATCTGAAAGTAGAAACTCGCCCGATTACAACGGTGTGCGTACCTTTCCCCTAGGCCGTTCTAGTTATGCTTGTCGAGCATCAGAACTGCGAAAATTTTGAGTTTCTCGAGCGTTTCTTACCTCCAAACTGCCACATCGCGCGAACGGATTGACCAATCCGCAAAATTTCTCTTGCATCTGAAAGTAGAAACTCGCCCGATTACAACACTATGCGTACTTTTCCCCTAGGCCGTTCTAGTTATTCGTTTCGAGCATCAGAACTGCGAAAATTTTGAGTTTCTCAAGCGTTTCTTACGTCCAAACTGCCATATCTCGCGAACGGATTGACCAATCAGCAAAATTTCTGTTGCATCTGAAGGTCGAAACTCTCCCGATTACAACGGTGTGCGTACTTTTCCCCTAGGCCGTTCTGGTTATGCTTTTCGAGCATCAGAACTGCGAAAATTTTGAGTTTCTCGAGCGTTTCGTACCTCCAAACTGCCATATCTCGCGAACGGATTGACCAATCCGCAAAATTTCTGTTGCATCTGAAAGTAGATACTCGCCCGATTACAACGGTATGAGTACTTTTTCCCTAGGCCGTTCTAGTTATTCGTTTCGAGCATCAGAAATGTGAAAATTTTGAGTTTCTCAAGCGTTTCTTACCTCCAAACTGCCATATCTCGCGAACGGATAGACCAATCCGCAAAATTTCTGTTGCATCTGAAAGTAGAAACTCGCCCAATTGAAACGGTATGTGTGCTTTTCCCCTGGGCCATTCTAGATATTCGTTTCGAGCATCAGAACTGTGCAAATTTTAAGTTTCTCAACCGTTTCTTACCTCCAAACTGCCATATCACGCGAACGGATTTTCCAATCCGCAAAATTTCTGTTGCATCTGAAAGTAGAAACTCGTCCGATTACAACGGTATGCGTACTTTACCCTAGGCCGTCTAGTTATTCGTTTCGAGCACCAGAACTGTGAAAATTTTTAGTTTCTCAAGCGTTTCTTACCTCCAAACTGCCATATCTCGGGAACGGATTGACCAATCCGCAAAATTTCTGTTGCATATGAAAGTCGAAACTCGCCCGATTACAATGGTATGTGTACTTATCCCCTAGGCCGTTCTAGTTATTCGTTTCGAGCATCAGAACTGCGAAAATTTTGAGTTTCTCAAGCGTTTCTTACCTCCAAACTGCCATATCTCGCGAACGGATTGTCCAATCCGCAAAATTTCTGTTGCATCTGAAAGTAGAAACTAGCCCGATTACAACGGTATGCGTACTTCTCCCCTAGGCCGTTCTAGTTATTCGTCTCGAGCAGCAGAACTGCGAAAATATTGAGTTCCTCAAGCGTTTCTTATCTCCAAACTGCCATATCTCGCGAACGGATTGACCAATCCGCAAAATTTCTGTTGCATCTGAAGGTCGAAACTCGCCCGATTACAACGGTATGCGTACTTTTCCCCTAGGCCGTTCTAGTTATTCGTTTCGAGCATCAGAACTGCGAAAATTTTGAGTTTCTCAAGCGTTTCTTACCTCCAAACTGCCATATCTCGCGAACGGATTGACCAATCCGCAAAATTTCTGTTGCATCTGAAAGTAGAAACCCGCCCGATTACAACGGTATGCGTACTTTTCCCCTAGGCCGCCCTAGTTATTCATTTCGAGCATCAGAACTGCGAAAATTTTGAGTTTTTCAAGCGTTTCTTACCTACAAACTGCCATATCTCGCCAACGGACTTGACCAATCCGCAAAATTTCTGTTGCATCTGAAAGTAGAAACTCGCCCGATTACAACGGTATGCCTACTTTTCCCCTAGACCGTTCTAGTTATGCTTGTCGAGCAACAGAACTGCGAAAATTTTGAGTTTCTCAAGCGTTTCTTACCTCCAAACTGCCATATCTCGCGAACGGATTGACCAATCCGCAAAATTTCTGTTGCATCTGAAAGTAGAAACTCGCCCGAATACAACGGTATGCGTACTTTTCCCCTAGGCCGTTCTAGTTATTCGTTTCGAGCAACAGAACTGCGAAAATTTTGAGTTTCTCAAGCGTTGCTTACCTCCAAACTGCCATATCTCGCGAACGGATTGACCAATCCGCAAAATTTCTGTTGCATCTGAAAGTAGAAACTCGCCCGATTACAACGGTGTGCGTACCTTTCCCCTAGGCCGTTCTAGTTATGCTTGTCGAGCATCAGAACTGCGAAAATTTTGAGTTTCTCGAGCGTTTCTTACCTCCAAACTGCCACATCGCGCGAACGGATTGACCAATCCGCAAAATTTCTGTTGCAACTGAAAGTAGAAACTCGCCCGATTACAACAGTATGCGTACTTTTCCCCTAGGCCGTTCTAGTTATTCGTTTCGAGCATCAGAACTGCGAAAATTCTGAGTTTCTCAAGCGTTTCTTACTTCCAAACTGCCATATCTCGCGAACGGATTGACCAATCAGCAAAATTTCTGTTGCATCTGAAGGTCGAAACTCGCCCGATTACAACGGTGTGCGTACTTTTCCCCTAGGCCGTTCTAGTTATGCTTTTCGAGCATCAGAACTGCGAAAATTTTGAGTTTCTCGAGCGTTTCTTACCTCCAAACTGCCATATCTCGCGAACGGATTGACCAATCCGCAAAATTTCTGTTGCATCTGAAAGTAGATACTCGCCCGATTACAACGGTATGAGTACTTTTTCCCTAGGCCGTACTAGTTATTCGTTTCGAGCATCAGAAATGTGAAAATTTTGAGTTTCTCAAGCGTTTCTTACCTGCAAACTGCCATATCTCGCGAACGGATAGACCAATCCGCAAAATTTCTGTTGCATCTGAAGGTCGAAACTCGTCCGATTACAACGGTATGCGTACTTTTCCCCTAGGCCGTCTAGTTATTCGTTTCGAGCACCAGAACTGTGAAAATTTTTAGTTTCTCAGGCGTTTCTTACCTCCAAACTGCCATATCTCGGGAACGGATTGACCAATCCGCAAAATTTCTGTTGCATATGAAAGTCGAAACTCGCCCGATTACAATGGTATGTGTACTTATCCCCTAGGCCGTTCTAGTTATTCGTTTCGAGCATCAGAACTGCGAAAATTTTGAGTTTCTCAAGCGTTTCTTACCTCCAAACTGCCATATCTCGCGAACGGATTGTCCAATCCGCAAAATTTCTGTTGCATCTGAAAGTAGAAACTAGCCCGATTACAACGGTATGCGTACTTCTCCCCTAGGCCGTTCTAGTTATTCGTCTCGAGCAGCAGAACTGCGAAAATTTTGAGTTTCTCAAGCGTTTCTTATCTCCAAACTGCCATATCTCGCGAACGGATTGACCAATCCGCAAAATTTCTGTTGCATCGGAAAGTAGAAACTCGCCCGATTACAACGGCATGCGTACTTTTCCCCTAGGTCGTCCTTGTTATTCGTTTCGAGCATCAGAACTGCGGAAATTTTGAGTTTCTCAAGCGTTTCTTACCTCCAAACTGCCATATCTCGCGAACGGATTGACCAATCCGCAAAACTTCTGTTGCATCTGAAGGTCGAAACTCGCCCGATTACAACGGTATGCGTACTTTTCCCCTAGGCCGTTCTAGTTATTCGTTTCGAGCATCAGAACTGCGAAAATTTTGAGTTTTTCAAGCGTTTCTTACCTACAAACTGCCATATCTCGCGAACGGACTTGACCAATCCGCAAAATTTCTGTTGCATCTGAAAGTAGAAACTCGCCCGATTACAACGGTATGCCTACTTTTCCCCTAGACCGTTCTAGTTATGCTTGTCGAGCAACAGAACTGCGAAAATTTTGAGTTTCTCAAGCGTTTCTTACCTCCAAACTGCCATATCTCGCGAACGGATTGACCAATCCGCAAAATTTCTGTTGCATCTGAAAGTAGAAACTCGCCCGAATACAACGGTATGCGTACTTTTCCCCTAGGCCGTTCTAGTTATTCGTTTCGAGCATCAGAACTGCGAAAATTTTGAGTTTCTCAAGCGTTGCTTACCTCCAAACTGCCATATCTCGCGAACGGATTGACCAATCCGCAAAATTTCTATTGCATCTGAAAGTAGAAACTCGCCCGATTACAACGGTATGCGTACTTTTCCCCTAGGCCGTTCTAGTTATTCGTTTCGAGCATCAGAACTGCGAAAATTTTGAGTTTCTCAAGCGTTTCTTACCTCCAAACTGCCATATCTCGCGAACGGATTGACCAATCCGCAAAATTTCTGTTGCATCTGAAAGTAGAAACTCGCCCGATTACAACGGTATGCGTACTTTTCCGCTAGGCCGCCCTAGTTATTCGTTTCGAGCATCAGAACTGCAAAAATTTTGAGTTTCTCAAGCGTTTCTTACATCCAAACTGCCATATCTCGCGAACGGATTGACCAATCCGCAAAATTTCTGCTGCATCTGAAAGTAGAAACTCGCCCGAATACAACGGTATGCCTACTTTTCCCCTAGACCGTTCTAGTTATGCTTGTCGAGCAACAGAACTGCGAAAATTTTGAGTTTCTCAAGCGTTTCTTACCTCCAAACTGCCATATCTCGCGAACGGATTGACCAATCCGCAAAATTTCTGTTGCATCTGAAAGTAGAAACTCGCCCGAATACAACGGTATGCGTACTTTTCCCCTAGGCCGTTCTAGTTATTCGTTTCGAGCATCAGAACTGCGAAAATTTTGAGTTTCTCAAGCGTTGCTTACCTCCAAACTGCCATATCTCGCGAACGGATTGACCAATCCGCAAAATTTCTATTGCATCTGAAAGTAGAAACTCGCCCGATTACAACGGTATGCGTACTTTTCCCCTAGGCCGTTCTAGTTATTCGTTTCGAGCATCAGAACTGCGAAAATTTTGAGTTTCTCAAGCGTTTCTTACCTCCAAACTGCCATATCTCGCGAACGGATTGACCAATCCGCAAAATTTCTGTTGCATCTGAAAGTAGAAACTCGCCCGATTACAACGGTATGCGTACTTTTCCGCTAGGCCGCCCTAGTTATTCGTTTCGAGCATCAGAACTGCAAAAATTTTGAGTTTCTCAAGCGTTTCTTACATCCAAACTGCCATATCTCGCGAACGGATTGACCAATCCGCAAAATTTCTGCTGCATCTGAAAGTAGAAACTCGCCCGAATACAACGGTATGCGTACTTTTCCCCTAGGCCGTTCTAGTTATTCGTTTCGAGCATCAGAACTGCGAAAATTTTGAGTTTCTCAAGCGTTTCTTACATCCAAACTGCCATATCTCGCGAACGGTTTGACCAATCCGCAAAATTTCTGTTGCATCTGAAAGTAGAAACTCGCCCGATTACAACTGTATGCGTACTTTTCCCCTAGCCCGTTCTAGTTATTCGTTTCGAGCAACAGAACTGCGAAAATTTGGAGTTTCTCAAGCGTTGCTTACCTCCAAACTGCCATATCTCGCGAACGGATTGACCAATCCGCAAAATTATTGTTGCATCTGAAAGTAGAAACTCGCCCAAATACAACGGTATGCGTACTTTTCCCCTAGGCCGTTCTAGTTATTCGTTTCGAGCATCAGAACTGCGAAAATTTTGAGTTTCTCAAGCGTTTCTTACCTCCAAACTGCCATATCTCGCGAACGGATTGACCAAACCGCAAAATTTCTGTTGCATCTGAAAGTAGAAACTCGCCCGATTACAACGGTATGCGTACTTTTCCCCTAGCCCGTTCTAGTTATTCGTTTCGAGCAACAGAACTGCGAAAATTTTGAGTTTCTCAAGCGTTTCTTACCTCCAAACTGTCATATCTCGCGAACGGATTGACCAATCCGCAAAATTTCTGTTGCATCTGAAAGTAGAAACTCGCCCGATTACGACGGTATGCGTACTTTTCCCCTAGCCCGTTCTAGTTATTCGTTTCGAGCAACAGAACTGCGAAAATTTTGAGTTTCTCAAGCGTTGCTTACCTCCAAACTGCCATATCTCGCGAACGGATTGACCAATCCGCAAAATTTCTGTTGCATCTGAAAGTAGAAACTCGCCCGATTACAACGGTGTGCGTACCTTTCCCCTAGGCCGTTCTAGTTATGCTTGTCGAGCATCAGAACTGCGAAAATTTTGAGTTTCTCGAGCGTTTCTTACCTCCAAACTGCCACATCGCGCGAACGGATTGACCAATCCGCAAAATTTCTGTTGCATCTGAAAGTAGAAACTCGCCCGATTACAACAGTATGCGTACTTCTCCCCTAGGCCGTTCTAGTTATTCGTTTCGAGCATCAGAACTGCGAAAATTTTGAGTTTCTCAAGCGTTTCTTACTTCCAAACTGCCATATCTCGCGAACGGATTGACCAATCAGCAAAATTTCTGTTGCATCTGAAGGTCGAAACTCGCCCGATTACAACGGTGTGCGTACTTTTCCCCTAGGCCGTTCTAGTTATGCTTTTCGAGCATCAGAACTGCGAAAATTTTGAGTTTCTCGAGCGTTTCTTACCTCCAAACTGCCATATCTCGCGAACGGATTGACCAATCCGCAAAATTTCTGTTGCTCCTGAAAGTAGATACTCGCCCGATTACAACGGTATGAGTACTTTTTCCCTAGGCCGTACTAGTTATTCGTTTCGAGCATCAGAAATGTGAAAATTTTGAGTTTCTCAAGCGTTTCTTACCTGCAAACTGCCATATCTCGCGAACGGATAGACCAATCCGCAAAATTTCTGTTGCATCTGAAGGTCGAAACTCGCCCGATTACAACTGTGTGCGTACTTTTCCCCTAGGCCGTTCTAGTTATGCTTTTCGAGCATCAGAACTGCGAAAATTTTGAGTTTCTCGAGCGTTTCTTACCTCCAAACTGCCATATCTCGCGAACGGATTGACCAATCCGCAAAATTTCTGTTGCATCTGAAAGTAGATACTCGCCCGATTACAACGGTATGAGTACTTTTTCCCTAGGCCGTTCTAGTTATTCGTTTCGAGCATCAGAAATGTGAAAATTTTGAGTTTCTCAAGCGTCTCTTACCTCCAAACTGCCATATCTCGCGAACGGATAGACCAATCCGCAAAATTTCTATTGCATCTGAAAGTAGAAACTCGCCCAATTGAAACGGTATGTGTGCTTTTCCCCTGGGCCATTCTAGATATTCGTTTCGAGCATCAGAACTGTGCAAATTTTGAGTTTC
The DNA here is from genome assembly GCF_051014685.1 of Ptiloglossa arizonensis. Classification (NCBI taxonomy): domain Eukaryota; kingdom Metazoa; phylum Arthropoda; class Insecta; order Hymenoptera; family Colletidae; genus Ptiloglossa; species Ptiloglossa arizonensis. The sequence continues at coordinate 724,375 of NW_027478632.1, forward strand.
TCAACCGTTTCTTACCTCCAAACTGCCATATCTCGCGAACGGATTGACCAATTCGCAAAATTTCTGTTGCATCTGAAGGTCGAAACTCGCCCGATTACAACGGTATGCGTACTTTTCCCCTAGGCCGTTCTAGTTATTCGTTTCGAGCATCAGAACTGCGAAAATTTTGAGTTTCTCAAGCGTTTCTTACCTCCAAACTGCCATATCTCGCGAACGGATTGACCAATCCGCAAAATTTCTGTTGCATCTGAAAGTAGAAACTCGCCCGATTACAACGGTATGCCTACTTTTCCCCTAGACCGTTCTAGTTATGCTTGTCGAGCAACAGAACTGCGAAAATTTTGAGTTTCTCAAGCGTTTCTTACTTCCAAACTGCCATATCTCGCGAACGGATTGACCAATCCGCAAAATTTCTGTTGCATCTGAAAGTAGAAACTCGCCCGAATACAACGGTATGCGTACTTTTCCCCTAGGCCGTTCTAGTTATTCGTTTCGAGCTTCAGAACTGCGAAAATTTTGAGTTTCTCAAGCGTTGCTTACCTCCAAACTGCCATATCTCGCGAACGGATTGACCAATCCGCAAAATTTCTATTGCATCTGAAAGTAGAAACTCGCCCGATTACAACGGTATGCGTACTTTTCCCCTAGGCCGTTCTAGTTATTCGTTTCGAGCATCAGAACTGCGAAAATTTTGAGTTTCTCAAGCGTTTCTTACCTCCAAACTGCCATATCTCGCGAACGGATTGACCAATCGGCAAAATTTCTGTTGCATCTGAAAGTAGAAATTCGCCCGATTACAACGGTATGCGTACTTTTCCGCTAGGCCGCCCTAGTTATTCGTTTCGAGCATCAGAACTGCAAAAATTTTGAGTTTCTCAAGCGTTTCTTACTTCCAAACTGCCATATCTCGCGAACGGATTGACCAATCCGCAAAATTTCTGTTGCATCTGAAAGTAGAAACTCGCCCGATTACAACGGTATGCGTACTTTTCCCCTAGGCCGTTCTAGTTATTCGTTTCGAGCATCAGAACTGCGAAAATTTTGAGTTTCTCAAGCGTTTCTTACCTACAAACTGCCATATTTCGCGAACGGACTTGACCAATCCGCAAAATTTCTGTTGCATCTGAAAGTAGAAACTCGCCCGATTACAACGGTATGCGTACTTTTCCCCTAGACCGTTCTAGTTATGCTTGTCGAGCATCAGAACTGCGAAAATTTTGAGTTTCTCAAGTGTTTCTTACCTCCAAACTGCCGTATCTCGCGAACGGATTGACCAATCCGCAAAATTTCTGTTGCATCTGAAATTAGAAACTCGCCCGAATACAACGGTATGCGTACTTTTCCCCTAGGCCGTTCTAGTTATTCGTTTCGAGCATCAGAACTGCGAAAATTTTGAGTTTCTCAAGCGTTTCTTACATCCAAACTGCCATATCTCGCGAACGGTTTGACCAATCCGCAAAATTTCTGTTGCATCTGAAAGTAGAAACTCGCCCGATTACAACTGTATGCGTACTTTTCCCCTAGCCCGTTCTAGTTATTCGTTTCGAGCAACAGAACTGCGAAAATTTGGAGTTTCTCAAGCGTTGCTTACCTCCAAACTGCCATATCTCGCGAACGGATTGACCAAACCGCAAAATTTCTGTTGCATCTGAAAGTAGAAACTCGCCCGATTACAACGGTGTGCGTACTTTTCCCCTAGCCCGTTCTAGTTATTCGTTTCGAGCAACAGAACTGCGAAAATTTTGAGTTTCTCAAGCGTTGCTTACCTCCAAACTGCCATATCTCGCGAACGGATTGACCAATCCGCAAAATTTCTGTTGCATCTGAAAGTAGAAACTCGCCCGATTACAACGGTGTGCGTACTTTTCCCCTAGGCCGTTCTTGTTATTCGTTTCGAGCATCAGAACCGCGAAAATTTTGAGTTTCTCAAGCGTTTCTTACCTCCAAACTGCCATATCTCGCGAACGGATTGACCAATCCGCAAAATTTCTGTTGCGTCTGAAAGTAGAAACTCGCCCGATTACAACGGTATGCGTACTTTTCCCCTAGGCCGTTCTAGCTATTCGTTTCGAGCATCAGAACTGCGAAAATTTTGAGTTTCTCAAGCGTTTCTTACTTCCAAACTGCCATATCTCGCGAACGGATTGACCAATCCGCAAAATTTCTGTTGCATCTGAAAGTAGAAACTCGCCCGATTACAACGGTATGCGTACTTTTCCCCTAGGCCGTTCTAGTTATTCGTTTCGAGCATCAGAACTGCGAAAATTTTGTGTTTCTCAAGCGTTTCTTACCTACAAACTGCCCTATTTCGCGAACGGACTTGACCAATCCGCAAAATTTCTGTTGCATCTGAAAGTAGAAACTCGCCCGAATACAACGGTATGCGTACTTTTCCCCTAGGCCGTTCTAGTTATTCGTTTCGAGCATCAGAACTGCGAAAATTTTGAGTTTCTCAAGCGTTTCTTACATCCAAACTGCCATATCTCGCGAACGGTTTGACCAATCCGCAAAATTTCTGTTGCATCTGAAAGTAGAAACTCGCCCGATTACAACTGTATGCGTACTTTTCCCCTAGCCCGTTCTAGTTATTCGTTTCGAGCAACAGAACTGCGAAAATTTGGAGTTTCTCAAGCGTTGCTTACCTCCAAACTGCCATATCTCGCGAACGGATTGACCAATCCGCAAAATTTCTGTTGCATCTGAAAGTAGAAACTCGCCCGATTACAACGGTGTGCGTACTTTTCCCCTAGCCCGTTCTAGTTATTCGTTTCGAGCATCAGAACTGTGAAAATTTTGAGTTTCTCAACCGTTTCTTACCTCCGAACTGCCATATCTCGCGAACGGATTGACCGATCCGCAAAATTTCTATTGCATCTGAAAGTAGAAACTCGCCCGATTACAACGGTGTGCGTACTTTTCCCCTAGGCCGTTCTTGTTATTCGTTTCGAGCATCAGAACCACGAAAATTTTGAGTTTCTCAAGCGTTTCTTACCTCCAAACTGCCATATCTCGCGAACGGATTGACCAATCCGCAAAATTTCTGTTGCATCTGAAAGTAGAAACTCGCCCGATTACAACGGTATGCGTACTTTTCCCATAGGCCGTTCTAGTTATTCGTTTCGAGCATCAGAACTGCGAAAATTTTGAGTTTCTCAACCGTTTCTTACCTCCGAACTGCCATATCTCGCGAACGGATTGACCAATCCGCAAAATTTCTATTGCATCTGAAAGTAGAAACTCGCCCGATTACAACGGTGTGCGTACTTTTCCCCTAGGCCGTTCTTGTTATTCGTTTCGAGCATCAGAACCGCGAAAATTTTGAGTTTCTCAAGCGTTTCTTACCTCCAAACTGCCATATCTCGCGAACGGATTGACCAATCCGCAAAATTTCTGTTGCATCTGAAAGTAGAAACTCGCCCGATTACAACGGTATGCGTACTTTTCCCCTAGGCCGTTCTAGCTATTCGTTTCGAGCATCAGAACTGCGAAAATTTTGAGTTTCTCAAGCGTTTCTTACTTCCAAACTGCCATATCTCGCGAACGGATTGACCAATCCGCAAAATTTCTGTTGCATCTGAAAGTAGAAACTCGCCCGATTACAACGGTATGCGTACTTTTCCCATAGGCCGTTCTAGTTATTCGTTTCGAGCATCAGAACTGCGAAAATTTTGAGTTTCTCAAGCTTTTCTTACCTACAAACTGCCATATTTCGCGAACGGACTTGACCAATCCGCAAAATTTCTGTTGCATCTGAAAGTAGAAACTCGCCCGATTACAACGGTATGCGTACTTTTCCCCTAGACCGTTCTAGTTATGCTTGTCGAGCATCAGAACTGCGAAAATTTTGAGTTTCTCAAGTGTTTCTTACCTCCAAACTGCCGTATCTCGCGAACGGATTGACCAATCCGCAAAATTTCTGTTGCATCTGAAGGTCGAAACTCGCCCGATTACAACGGTATGCGTACTTTTCCCCTAGGCCGTTCTAGTTATTCGATTCGAGCATCAGAACTGCGAAAATTTTGAGTTTCTCAAGCGTTTCTTACCTCCAAACTGCCATATCTCGCGAACGGATTGACCAATCCGCAAAATTTCTGTTGCATCTGAAAGTAGAAACTCGCCCGATTACAACGGTATGCGTACTTTTCCCCTAGGCCGTTCAAGCTATTCGTTTCGAGCATCAGAACTGCGAAAATTTTGAGTTTCTCAAGCGTTTCTTACTTCCAATCTGCCATATCTCGCGAACGGATTGACCAATCCGCAAAATTTCTGTTGCATCTGAAGGTCGAAACTCGCCCGATTACAACGGTATGCCTACTTTTCCCCTAGGCCGTTCTAGTTATTCGATTCGAGCATCAGAACTGCGAAAATTTTGAGTTTCTCAAGCGTTTCTTACCTCCAAACTGCCATATCTCGCGAACGGATTGACCATTCCGCAAAATTTCTGTTGCGTCTGAAAGTAGAAACTCGCCCGATTACAACGGTATGCGTACTTTTCCCCTAGGCCGTTCTAGCTATTCGTTTCGAGCATCAGAACTGCGAAAATTTTGAGTTTCTCAAGCGTTTCTTACTTCCAAACTGCCATATCTCGCGAACGGATTGACCAATCCGCAAAATTTCTGTTGCATCTGAAAGTAGAAACTCGCCCGATTACAACTGTATGCGTACTTTTCCCCTAGTCCGTTCTAGTTATTCGTTTCGAGCATCAGAACTGTGAAAATTTTGAGTTTCTCAAGAGTTTCTTACCTCCGAACTGCCATATCTCGCGAACGGATTGACCAATCCGCAAAATTTCTGTTGCATCTGAAAGTAGAAACTCGCCCGATTACAACGGTGTGCGTACTTTTCCCCTAGCCCGTTCTAGTTATTCGTTTCGAGCAACAGAACTGCGAAAATTTTGAGTTTCTCAAGCGTTGCTTACCTCCAAACTGCCATATCTCGCGAACAGATTGACCAATCCGCAAAATTTCTGTTGCATCTGAAAGTAGAAACTCGCCCGATTACAACGGTGTGCGTACTTTTCCCCTAGGCCGTTCTAGCTATTCGTTTCGAGCATCAGAACTGCGAAAATTTTGAGTTTCTCAAGCGTTTCTTACTTCCAAACTGCCATATCTCGCGAACGGATTGACCAATCCGCAAAATTTCTGTTGCATCTGAAAGTAGAAACTCGCCCGATTACAACTGTATGCGTACTTTTCCCCTAGTCCGTTCTAGTTATTCGTTTCGAGCATCAGAACTGTGAAAATTTTGAGTTTCTCAAGAGTTTCTTACCTCCGAACTGCCATATCTCGCGAACGGATTGACCAATCCGCAAAATTTCTGTTGCATCTGAAAGTAGAAACTCGCCCGATTACAACGGTGTGCGTACTTTTCCCCTAGCCCGTTCTGGTTATTCGTTTCGAGCAACAGAACTGCGAAAATTTTGAGTTTCTCAAGCGTTGCTTACCTCCAAACTGCCATATCTCGCGAACAGATTGACCAATCCGCAAAATTTCTGTTGCATCTGAAAGTAGAAACTCGCCCGATTACAACGGTGTGCGTACTTTTCCCCTAGGCCGTTCTTGTTATTCGTTTCGAGCATCAGAACCGCGAAAATTTTGAGTTTCTCAAGCGTTTCTTACCTCCAAACTGCCATATCTCGCGAACGGATTGACCAATCCGCAAAATTTCTGTTGCATCTGAAAGTAGAAACTCGCCCGATTACAACGGTATGCGTACTTTTCCCCTAGGCCGTTCTAGCTATTCGTTTCGAGCATCAGAACTGCGAAAATTTTGAGTTTCTCAAGCGTTTCTTACTTCCAAACTGCCATATCTCGCGAACGGATTGACCAATCCGCAAAATTTCTGTTGCATCTGAAAGTAGAAACTCGCCCGATTACAACGGTATGCGTACTTTTCCCCTAGGCCGTTCTAGTTATTCGTTTCGAGCATCAGAACTGCGAAAATTTTGAGTTTCTCAAGCGTTTCTTACCTACAAACTGCCATATTTCGCGAACGGACTTGACCAATCCGCAAAATTTCTGTTGCATCTGAAAGTAGAAACTCGACCGATTACAACGGTATGCGTACTTTTCCCCTAGACCGTTCTAGTTATGCTTGTCGAGCATCAGAACTGCGAAAATTTTGAGTTTCTCAAGTGTTTCTTACCTCCAAACTGCCGTATCTCGCGAACGGATTGACCAATCCGCAAAATTTCTGTTGCATCTGAAAGTAGAAACTCGCCCGAATACAACGGTATGCGTACTTTTCCCCTAGCCCGTTCTAGTTATTCGTTTCGAGCAACAGAACTGCGAAAATTTTGAGTTTCTCAAGCGTTGCTTACCTCCAAACTGCCATATCTCGCGAACGGATTGACCAATCCGCAAAATTATTGTTGCATCTGAAAGTAGAAACTCGCCCAAATACAACGGTATGCGTACTTTTCCCCTAGGCCGTTCTAGTTATTCGTTTCGAGCATCAGAACTGCGAAAATTTTGAGTTTCTCAAGCGTTTCTTACCTCCAAACTGCCATATCTCGCGAACGGATTGACCAAACCGCAAAATTTCTATTGCATCTGAAAGTAGAAACTCGCCCGATTACAACTGTATGCGTACTTTTCCCCTAGTCTGTTCTAGTTATTCGTTTCGAGCATCAGAACTGTGAAAATTTTGAGTTTCTCAACCGTTTCTTACCTCCGAACTGCCATATCTCGCAAACGGATTGTCCAATCCGCAAAATTTCTATTGCATCTGAAAGTAGAAACTCGCCCGATTACAACGGTGTGCGTACTTTTCCCCTAGGCCGTTCTTGTTATTCGTTTCGAGCATCAGAACCGCGAAAATTTTGAGTTTCTCAAGCGTTTCTTACCTCCAAACTGCCATATCTCGCGAACGGATTGACCAATCCGCAAAATTTCTGTTGCATCTGAAAGTAGAAACTCGCCCGATTACAACGGTATGCGTACTTTTCCCCTAGACCGTTCTAGTTATGCTTGTCGAGCATCAGAACTGCGAAAATTTTGAGTTTCTCAAGTGTTTCTTACCTCCAAACTGCCGTATCTCGCGAACGGATTGACCAATCCGCAAAATTTCTGTTGCATCTGAAAGTAGAAACTCGCCCGAATACAACGGTATGCGTACTTTTCCCCTAGGCCGTTCTAGTTATTCGTTTCGAGCAACAGAACTGCGAAAATTTTGAGTTTCTCAAGCGTTGCTTACCTCCAAACTGCCATATCTCGCGAACGGATTGACCAATCCGCAAAATTATTGTTGCATCTGAAAGTAGAAACTCGCCCAAATACAACGGTATGCGTACTTTTCCCCTAGGCCGTTCTAGTTATTCGTTTCGAGCATCAGAACTGCGAAAATTTTGAGTTTCTCAAGCGTTTCTTACCTCCAAACTGCCATATCTCGCGAACGGATTGACCAAACCGCAAAATTTCTATTGCATCTGAAAGTAGAAACTCGCCCGATTACAACTGTATGCGTACTTTTCCCCTAGTCCGTTCTAGTTATTCGTTTCGAGCATCAGAACTGTGAAAATTTTGAGTTTCTCAACCGTTTCTTACCTCCGAACTGCCATATCTCGCGAACGGATTGACCAATCCGCAAAATTTCTATTGCATCTGAAAGTAGAAACTCGCCCGATTACAACGGTGTGCGTACTTTTCCCCTAGGCCGTTCTTGTTATTCGTTTCGAGCATCAGAACCGCGAAAATTTTGAGTTTCTCAAGCGTTTCTTACCTCCAAACTGCCATATCTCGCGAACGGATTGACCAATCCGCAAAATTTCTGTTGCATCTGAAAGTAGAAACTCGCCCGATTACAACGGTATGCGTACTTTTCCCCTAGGCCGTTCTAGCTATTCGTTTCGAGAATCAGAACTGCGAAAATTTTGAGTTTCTCAAGCGTTTCTTACTTCCAAACTGCCATATCTCGCGAACGGATTGACCAATCCGCAAAATTTCTGTTGCATCTGAAAGTAGAAACTCGCCCGATTACAACGGTATGCGTACTTTTCCCATAGGCCGTTCTAGTTATTCGTTTCGAGCATCAGAACTGCGAAAATTTTGAGTTTCTCAAGCGTTTCTTACCTACGAACTGCCATATTTCGCGAACGGACTTGACCAATCCGCAAAATTTCTGTTGCATCTGAAAGTAGAAACTCGCCCGATTACAACGGTATGCGTACTTTTCCCCTAGACCGTTCTAGTTATGCTTGTCGAGCATCAGAACTGCGAAAATTTTGAGTTTCTCAAGTGTTTCTTACCTCCAAACTGCCGTATCTCGCGAACGGATTGACCAATCCGCAAAATTTCTGTTGCATCTGAAAGTAGAAACTCGCCCGATTACAACGGTATGCGTACTTTTCCCATAGGCCGTTCTAGTTATTCGTTTCGAGCATCAGAACTGCGAAAATTTTGAGTTTCTCAAGCGTTTCTTACCTACAAACTGCCATATTTCGCGAACGGACTTGACCAATCCGCAAAATTTCTGTTGCATCTGAAAGTAGAAACTCGCCCGATTACAACGGTATGCGTACTTTTCCCCTAGACCGTTCTAGTTATGCTTGTCGAGCATCAGAACTGCGAAAATTTTGAGTTTCTCAAGTGTTTCTTACCTCCAAACTGCCGTATCTCGCGAACGGATTGACCAATCCGCAAAATTTCTGTTGCATCTGAAAGTAGAAACTCGCCCGAATACAACGGTATGCGTACTTTTCCCCTAGGCCGTTCTAGTTATTCGTTTCGAGCAACAGAACTGCGAAAATTTTGAGTTTCTCAAGCGTTGCTTACCTCCAAACTGCCATATCTCGCGACCGGATTGACCAATCCGCAAAATTATTGTTGCATCTGAAAGTAGAAACTCGCCCAAATACAACGGTATGCGTACGTTTCCCCTAGGCCGTTCTAGTTATTCGTTTCGAGCATCAGAACTGCGAAAATTTTGAGTTTCTCAAGCGTTTCTTACCTCCAAACTGCCATATCTCGCGAACGGATTGACCAAACCGCAAAATTTCTGTTGCATCTGAAAGTAGAAACTCGCCCGATTACAACTGTATGCGTACTTTTCCCCTAGTCCGTTCTAGTTATTCGTTTCGAGCATCAGAACTGTGAAAATTTTGAGCTTCTCAACCGTTTCTTACCTCCGAACTGCCATATCTCGCGAACGGATTGTCCAATCCGCAAAATTTCTGTTGCATCTGAAAGTAGAAACTCGCCCGATTACAACGGTGTGCGTACTTTTCCCCTAGGCCGTTCTTGTTATTCGTTTCGAGCATCAGAACCGCGAAAATTTTGAGTTTCTCAAGCGTTTCTTACCTCCAAACTGCCATATCTCGCGAACGGATTGACCAATCCGCAAAATTTCTGTTGCATCTGAAAGTAGAAACTCGCCCGATAACAACGGTATGCGTACTTTTCCCCTAGGCCGTTCTAGCTATTCGTTTCGAGCATCAGAACTGCGAAAATTTTGAGTTTCTCAAGCGTTTCTTACCTCCAAACTGCCATATCTCGCGAACGGATTGACCAAACCGCAAAATTTCTGTTGCATCTGAAAGTAGAAACTCGCCCGATTACAACTGTATGCGTACTTTTCCCATAGTCCGTTCTAGTTATTCGTTTCGAGCATCAGAACTGTGAAAATTTTGAGTTTCTCAACCGTTTCTTACCTCCGAACTGCCATATCTCGCGAACGGATTGACCAATCCGCAAAATTTCTGTTGCATCTGAAAGTAGAAACTCGCCCGATTACAACGGTGTGCGTACTTTTCCCCTAGGCCGTTCTTGTTATTCGTTTCGAGCATCAGAACCGCGAAAATTTTGAGTTTCTCAAGCGTTTCTTACCTCCAAACTGCCATATCTCGCGAACGGATTGACCAATCCGCAAAATTTCTGTTGCATCTGAAAGTAGAAACTCGCCCGAATACAACGGTATGCGTACTTTTCCCCTAGCCCGTTCTAGTTATTCGTTTCGAGAAACAGAACTGCGAAAATTTTGAGTTTCTCAAGCGTTGCTTACCTCCAAACTGCCATATCTCGCGAACGGATTGACCAATCCGCAAAATTTCTGTTGCATCTGAAAGTAGAAACTCGCCCGATTACAACACTATGCGTACTTTTCCCCTAGGCCGTTCTAGTTATGCTTGTCGAGCATCAGAACTGCGAAAATTTTGAGTTTCTCAAGCGTTTCTTACCTCCAAACTGCCATATCTCGCGAACAGATTGACCAATCCGCAAAATTTCTGTTGCATCTGAAAATAGAAACTCGCCCGATTACAACGGTGTGGGTACTTTTCCCCTAGGCCGTTCTTGTTATTCGTTTCGAGCATCAGAACCGCGAAAATTTTGAGTTTCTCAAGCGTTTCTTACCTCCAAACTGCCACATCTCGCGAACGGATTGACCAATCCGCAAAATTTCTGTTGCATCTGAAAGTATAAACTCGCCCGATTACAACGGTATGCGTACTTTTCCCCTAGGCCGTTCTAGTTATTCGTTTCGAACATCAGAACTGCGAAAATTTTGAGTTTCTCAAGCGTTTCTTACCTCCAAACTGCCACATCTCGCGAACGGATTGACCAATCCGCAAAATTTCTGTTGCATCTGAAGGTAGAGACTCGCCCGATTACAACGGTGTGCGTACTTTTCCCCTAGGCCGTTCTTGTTATTCGTTTCGAGCATCAGAACCGCGAAAATTTTGAGTTTCTCAAGCGTTTCTTACCTCCAAACTGCCATATCTCGCGAACGGATTGACCAATCCGCAAAATTTCTGTTGCATCTGAAAGTAGAAAGTGGCCCGATTACAACGGTGTGCGTACTTTTCCCCTAGGCCGTTCTAGTTATTCGTTTCGAGCAACAGAACTGCGAAAATTTTGAGTTTCTCGAGCGTTTCTTACATCCAAACTGCCATATCTCGCGAACGGATTGACCAATCCGCAAAATTTCTGTTGCATCTGAAAGTAGAAATTCGCCCGATTACAACTGTATGCGTACTTTTCCCCTAGCCCGTTCTAGTTATTCGTTTCGAGCAACAGAACTGCGAAAATTTTGAGTTTCTCAAGCGTTGCTTACCTCCAAACTGCCATATCTCGCGAACGGATTGACCAATCCGCAAAATTTCTGTTGCATCTGAAAGTAGAAACTCGCCCGATTACAACACTATGCGTACTTTTCCCCTAGGCCGTTCTAGTTATGCTTGTCGAGCATCAGAACTGCGAAAATTTTGAGTTTCTCAAGCGTTTCTTACCTCCAAACTGCCATATCTCGCGAACAGATTGACCAATCCGCAAAATTTCTGTTGCATCTGAAAGTAGAAACTCGCCCGATTACAACGGTGTGGGTACTTTTCCTCTAGGCCGTTCTTGTTATTCGTTTCGAGCATCAGAACCGCGAAAATTTTGAGTTTCTCAAGCGTTTCTTACCTCCAAACTGCCACATCTCGCGAACGGATTGACCAATCCGCAAAATTTCTGCTGCATCTGAAAGTATAAACTCGCCCGATTACAACGGTATGCGTACTTTTCCTCTAGGCCGTTCTAGTTATTCGTTTCGAGCAACAGAACTGCGAAAATTTTGAGTTTCTCAAGCGTTTCTTACCTCCAAACTGCCATATCTCGCGAACGGATTGACCAATCCGCAAAATTTCTATTGCATCTGAAAGTAGAAACTCGCCCAATTACAACGGTATGCGTACTTTTCCCCTAGGCCGTTCTAGTTATTCGTTTCGAGCAACAGAACTGCGAAAATTTTGAGTTTCTCGAGCGTTTCTTACATCCAAACTGCCATATCTCGCGAACGGATTGACCAATCCGCAAAATTTCTGTTGCATCTGAAAGTAGAAATTCGCCCGATTACAACTGTATGCGTACTTTTCCCCTAGCCCGTTCTAGTTATTCGTTTCGAGCAACAGAACTGCGAAAATTTTGAGTTTCTCAAGCGTTGCTTACCTCCAAACTGCCATATCTCGCGAACGGATTGACCAATCCGCAAAATTTCTGTTGCATCTGAAAGTAGAAACTCGCCCGATTACAACACTATGCGTACTTTTCCCCTAGGCCGTTCTAGTTATGCTTGTCGAGCATCAGAACTGCGAAAATTTTGAGTTTCTCAAGCGTTTCTTACCTCCAAACTGCCATATCTCGCGAACAGATTGACCAATCCGCAAAATTTCTGTTGCATCTGAAAGTAGAAACTCGCCCGATTACAACGGTGTGGGTACTTTTCCTCTAGGCCGTTCTTGTTATTCGTTTCGAGCATCAGAACCGCGAAAATTTTGAGTTTCTCAAGCGTTTCTTACCTCCAAACTGCCACATCTCGCGAACGGATTGACCAATCCGCAAAATTTCTGCTGCATCTGAAAGTATAAACTCGCCCGATTACAACGGTATGCGTACTTTTCCTCTAGGCCGTTCTAGTTATTCGTTTCGAGCAACAGAACTGCGAAAATTTTGAGTTTCTCAAGCGTTTCTTACCTCCAAACTGCCATATCTCGCGAACGGATTGACCAATCCGCAAAATTTCTATTGCATCTGAAAGTAGAAACTCGCCCAATTACAACGGTATGCGTACTTTTCCCCTAGGCCGCCCTAGTTATTCGTTTCGAGCATCAGAACTGCAAAAATTTTGAGTTTCTCAAGCGTTTCTTACTTCCAAACTGCCATATCTCGCGAACGGATTGACCAATCCGCAAAATTTCTGTTGCATCTGAAAGTAGAAACTCGCCCGATTACAACGGTATGCGTACTTTTCCCCTAGGCCGTTCTAGTTATTCGTTTCGAGCATCAGAACTGCGAAAATTTTGAGTTTCTCAAGCATTTCTTACATCCAAACTGCCATATCTCGCGAACGGATTGACCAATCCGCAAAATTTCTGTTGCATCTGAAAGTAGAAACTCGCCCGATTACAACGGTATGCGTACTTTTCCCCTAGCCCGTTCTAGTTATTCGTTTCGAGCAACAGAACTGCGAAAATTTTGAGTTTTTCAAGCGTTGCTTACCTCCAAACTGCCATATCTCGCGAACGGATTGACCAATCCTTAAAATTTCTGTTGCATCTGAAAGTAGAAACTCGCCCGATTACAACGGTATGCGTACTTTTCCCCTAGCCCGTTCTAGTTATTCGTTTCGAGCATCAGAACTGCGAAAATTTTGAGTTTCTCAAGCGTTTCTTACATCCAAACTGCCATATCTCGCGAACGGATTGACCAATCCGCAAAATTTGTGTTGCATCTGAAGGTAGAAACTCGGCCGATTACAACGGTATGCGTACTTTTCCCCTAGGCCGTTCTAGTTATTCGTTTCGAGCATCAGAACTGCGAAAATTTTGAGTTTCTCAAGCGTTTCTCACCTACAAACTGCCACATCTCGCGAACAGATTGACCAATCCGCAAAATTTCTGTTGCATCTGAAAGTAGAAACTCGCCCGATTACAACGGTGTGGGTACTTTTCCCCTTGGCCGTTCTTGTTATTCGTTTCGAGCATCAGAACCGCGAAAATTTTGAGTTTCTCAAGCGTTTCTTACCTCCAAACTGCCACATCTCGCGAACGGATTGACCAATCCGCAAAATTTCTGTTGCATCTGAAAGTATAAACTCGCCCGATTACAACGGTATGCGTACTTTTCCCCTAGGCCGTTCTAGTTATTCGTTTCGAGCATCAGAACTGCGAAAATTTTGAGTTTCTCAAGCGTTTCTTACCTCCAAACTGCCATATCTCGCGAACGGATTGACCAATCCGCAAAATTTCTATTGCATCTGAAAGTAGAAACTCGCCCGATTACAACGGTATGCGTACTTTTCCCCTAGGCCGCCCTAGATATTCGTTTCGAGCATCAGAACTGCAAAAATTTTGAGTTTCTCAAGCGTTTCTTACTTCCAAACTGCCATATCTCGCGAACGGATTGACCAATCCGCAAAATTTCTGTTGCATCTGAAAGTAAAAACTCGACCGATTACAACACTATGCGTACTTTTCCCCTAGGCCGTTCTAGTTATTCGTTTCGAGCATCAGAACTGCGAAAATTTTGAGTTTCTCGAGCGTTTCTTACATCCAAACTGCCATATCTCGCGAACGGATTGACCAATCCGCAAAATTTCTGTTGCATCTGAAAGTAGAAATTCGCCCGATTACAACTGTATGCGTACTTTTCCCCTAGGCCGTTCTAGTTATGCTTGTCGAGCATCAGAACTGCGAAAATTTTGAGTTTCTCAAGCGTTTCTTACCTCCAAACTGCCATATCTCGCGAACGGATTGACCAATCCGCAAAATTTCTGTTGCATCTGAAAGTAGAAACTCGCCCGATTGCAACGGTATGCGTACTTTTCCCCTAGGCCATTCTAGTTATTCGTTTCGAGCATCAGAACTGCGAAAATTTTGAGTTTCTCAAGCGTTTCTTACCTCCAAACTGCCATATCTCGCGAACGGATTGACCAATCCGCAAAATTTCTGTTGCATCTGAAAGTAGAAAGTGGCCCGATTACAACGGTGTGCGTACTTTTCCCCTAGGCCGTTCTAGTTATTCGTTTCGAGCAACAGAACTGCGAAAATTTTGAGTTTCTCGAGCGTTTCTTACATCCAAACTGCCATATCTCGCGAACGGATTGACCAATCCGCAAAATTTCTGTTGCATCTGAAAGTAGAAATTCGCCCGATTACAACTGTATGCGTACTTTTCCCCTAGCCCGTTCTAGTTATTCGTTTCGAGCAACAGAACTGCGAAAATTTTGAGTTTCTCAAGCGTTGCTTACCTCCAAACTGCCATATCTCGCGAACGGATTGACCAATCCGCAAAATTTCTGTTGCATCTGAAAGTAGAAACTCGCCCGATTACAACACTATGCGTACTTTTCCCCTAGGCCGTTCTAGTTATGCTTGTCGAGCATCAGAACTGCGAAAATTTTGAGTTTCTCAAGCGTTTCTTACCTCCAAACTGCCATATCTCGCGAACAGATTGACCAATCCGCAAAATTTCTGTTGCATCTGAAAGTAGAAACTCGCCCGATTACAACGGTGAGGGTACTTTTCCCCTAGGCCGTTCTTGTTATTCGTTTCGAGCATCAGAACCGCGAAAATTTTGAGTTTCTCAAGCGTTTCTTACCTCCAAACTGCCACATCTCGCGAACGGATTGACCAATCCGCAAAATTTCTGCTGCATCTGAAAGTATAAACTCGCCCGATTACAACGGTATGCGTACTTTTCCCCTAGGCCGTTCTAGTTATTCGTTTCGAGCATCAGAACTGCGAAAATTTTGAGTTTCTCAAGCGTTTCTTACCTCCAAACTGCCATATCTCGCGAACGGATTGACCAATCCGCAAAATTTCTATTGCATCTGAAAGTAGAAACTCGCCCAATTACAACGGTATGCGTACTTTTCCCCTAGGCCGCCCTAGTTATTCGTTTCGAGCATCAGAACTGCGAAAATTTTGAGTTTCTCAAGCGTTTCTTACCTCCAAACTGCCATATCTCGCGAACGGATTGACCAATCCGCAAAATTTCTGCTGCATCTGAAAGTATAAACTCGCCCGATTACAACGGTATGCGTACTTTTCCTCTAGGCCGTTCTAGTTATTCGTTTCGAGCAACAGAACTGCGAAAATTTTGAGTTTCTCAAGCGTTTCTTACCTCCAAACTGCCATATCTCGCGAACGGATTGACCAATCCGCAAAATTTCTATTGCATCTGAAAGTAGAAACTCGCCCAATTACAACGGTATGCGTACTTTTCCCCTAGGCCGCCCTAGTTATTCGTTTCGAGCATCAGAACTGCAAAAATTTTGAGTTTCTCAAGCGTTTCTTACTTCCAAACTGCCATATCTCGCGAACGGATTGACCAATCCGCAAAATTTCTGTTGCATCTGAAAGTAGAAACTCGCCCGATTACAACGGTATGCGTACTTTTCCCCTAGGCCGTTCTAGTTATTCGTTTCGAGCATCAGAACTGCGAAAATTTTGAGTTTCTCAAGCATTTCTTACATCCAAACTGCCATATCTCGCGAACGGATTGACCAATCCGCAAAATTTCTGTTGCATCTGAAAGTAGAAACTCGCCCGATTACAACGGTATGCGTACTTTTCCCCTAGCCCGTTCTAGTTATTCGTTTCGAGCAACAGAACTGCGAAAATTTTGAGTTTTTCAAGCGTTGCTTACCTCCAAACTGCCATATCTCGCGAACGGATTGACCAATCCTTAAAATTTCTGTTGCATCTGAAAGTAGAAACTCGCCCGATTACAACGGTATGCGTACTTTTCCCCTAGCCCGTTCTAGTTATTCGTTTCGAGCATCAGAACTGCGAAAATTTTGAGTTTCTCAAGCGTTTCTTACATCCAAACTGCCATATCTCGCGAACGGATTGACCAATCCGCAAAATTTGTGTTGCATCTGAAGGTAGAAACTCGGCCGATTACAACGGTATGCGTACTTTTCCCCTAGGCCGTTCTAGTTATTCGTTTCGAGCATCAGAACTGCGAAAATTTTGAGTTTCTCAAGCGTTTCTCACCTACAAACTGCCACATCTCGCGAACAGATTGACCAATCCGCAAAATTTCTGTTGCATCTGAAAGTAGAAACTCGCCCGATTACAACGGTGTGGGTACTTTTCCCCTTGGCCGTTCTTGTTATTCGTTTCGAGCATCAGAACCGCGAAAATTTTGAGTTTCTCAAGCGTTTCTTACCTCCAAACTGCCACATCTCGCGAACGGATTGACCAATCCGCAAAATTTCTGTTGCATCTGAAAGTATAAACTCGCCCGATTACAACGGTATGCGTACTTTTCCCCTAGGCCGTTCTAGTTATTCGTTTCGAGCATCAGAACTGCGAAAATTTTGAGTTTCTCAAGCGTTTCTTACCTCCAAACTGCCATATCTCGCGAACGGATTGACCAATCCGCAAAATTTCTATTGCATCTGAAAGTAGAAACTCGCCCGATTACAACGGTATGCGTACTTTTCCCCTAGGCCGCCCTAGATATTCGTTTCGAGCATCAGAACTGCAAAAATTTTGAGTTTCTCAAGCGTTTCTTACTTCCAAACTGCCATATCTCGCGAACGGATTGACCAATCCGCAAAATTTCTGTTGCATCTGAAAGTAAAAACTCGACCGATTACAACACTATGCGTACTTTTCCCCTAGGCCGTTCTAGTTATTCGTTTCGAGCATCAGAACTGCGAAAATTTTGAGTTTCTCGAGCGTTTCTTACATCCAAACTGCCATATCTCGCGAACGGATTGACCAATCCGCAAAATTTCTGTTGCATCTGAAAGTAGAAATTCGCCCGATTACAACTGTATGCGTACTTTTCCCCTAGGCCGTTCTAGTTATGCTTGTCGAGCATCAGAACTGCGAAAATTTTGAGTTTCTCAAGCGTTTCTTACCTCCAAACTGCCATATCTCGCGAACGGATTGACCAATCCGCAAAATTTCTGTTGCATCTGAAAGTAGAAACTCGCCCGATTGCAACGGTATGCGTACTTTTCCCCTAGGCCATTCTAGTTATTCGTTTCGAGCATCAGAACTGCGAAAATTTTGAGTTTCTCAAGCGTTTCTTACCTCCAAACTGCCATATCTCGCGAACGGATTGACCAATCCGCAAAATTTCTGTTGCATCTGAAAGTAGAAAGTGGCCCGATTACAACGGTGTGCGTACTTTTCCCCTAGGCCGTTCTAGTTATTCGTTTCGAGCAACAGAACTGCGAAAATTTTGAGTTTCTCGAGCGTTTCTTACATCCAAACTGCCATATCTCGCGAACGGATTGACCAATCCGCAAAATTTCTGTTGCATCTGAAAGTAGAAATTCGCCCGATTACAACTGTATGCGTACTTTTCCCCTAGCCCGTTCTAGTTATTCGTTTCGAGCAACAGAACTGCGAAAATTTTGAGTTTCTCAAGCGTTGCTTACCTCCAAACTGCCATATCTCGCGAACGGATTGACCAATCCGCAAAATTTCTGTTGCATCTGAAAGTAGAAACTCGCCCGATTACAACACTATGCGTACTTTTCCCCTAGGCCGTTCTAGTTATGCTTGTCGAGCATCAGAACTGCGAAAATTTTGAGTTTCTCAAGCGTTTCTTACCTCCAAACTGCCATATCTCGCGAACAGATTGACCAATCCGCAAAATTTCTGTTGCATCTGAAAGTAGAAACTCGCCCGATTACAACGGTGTGGGTACTTTTCCCCTAGGCCGTTCTTGTTATTCGTTTCGAGCATCAGAACCGCGAAAATTTTGAGTTTCTCAAGCGTTTCTTACCTCCAAACTGCCACATCTCGCGAACGGATTGACCAATCCGCAAAATTTCTGCTGCATCTGAAAGTATAAACTCGCCCGATTACAACGGTATGCGTACTTTTCCCCTAGGCCGTTCTAGTTATTCGTTTCGAGCATCAGAACTGCGAAAATTTTGAGTTTCTCAAGCGTTTCTTACCTCCAAACTGCCATATCTCGCGAACGGATTGACCAATCCGCAAAATTTCTATTGCATCTGAAAGTAGAAACTCGCCCAATTACAACGGTATGCGTACTTTTCCCCTAGGCCGCCCTAGTTATTCGTTTCGAGCATCAGAACTGCAAAAATTTTGAGTTTCTCAAGCGTTTCTTACTTCCAAACTGCCATATCTCGCGAACGGATTGACCAATCCGCAAAATTTCTGTTGCATCTGAAAGTAGAAACTCGCCCGATTACAACGGTATGCGTACTTTTCCCCTAGGCCGTTCTAGTTATTCGTTTCGAGCATCAGAACTGCGAAAATTTTGAGTTTCTCAAGCATTTCTTACATCCAAACTGCCATATCTCGCGAACGGATTGACCAATCCGCAAAATTTCTGTTGCATCTGAAAGTAGAAACTCGCCCGATTACAACGGTATGCGTACTTTTCCCCTAGCCCGTTCTAGTTATTCGTTTCGAGCAACAGAACTGCGAAAATTTTGAGTTTTTCAAGCGTTGCTTACCTCCAAACTGCCATATCTCGCGAACGGATTGACCAATCCTTAAAATTTCTGTTGCATCTGAAAGTAGAAACTCGCCCGATTACAACGGTATGCGTACTTTTCCCCTAGCCCGTTCTAGTTATTCGTTTCGAGCATCAGAACTGCGAAAATTTTGAGTTTCTCAAGCGTTTCTTACATCCAAACTGCCATATCTCGCGAACGGATTGACCAATCCGCAAAATTTGTGTTGCATCTGAAGGTAGAAACTCGGCCGATTACAACGGTATGCGTACTTTTCCCCTAGGCCGTTCTAGTTATTCGTTTCCAGCATCAGAACTGCGAAAATTTTGAGTTTCTCAAGCGTCTCTCACCTACAAACTGCCACATCTCGCGAACGGATTGACCAATCCGCAAAATTTCTGTTGCATCTGAAAGTAGAAACTCGCCCGAATACAACGGTATGCGTACTTTTCCCCTAGCCCGTTCTAGTTATTCGTTTCGAGAAACAGAACTGCGAAAATTTTGAGTTTCTCAAGCGTTGCTTACCTCCAAACTGCCATATCTCGCGAACGGATTGACCAATCCGCAAAATTTCTGTTGCATCTGAAAGTAGAAACTCGCCCGATTACAACACTATGCGTACTTTTCCCCTAGGCCGTTCTAGTTATGCTTGTCGAGCATCAGAACTGCGAAAATTTTGAGTTTCTCAAGCGTTTCTTACCTCCAAACTGCCATATCTCGCGAACAGATTGACCAATCCGCAAAATTTCTGTTGCATCTGAAAATAGAAACTCGCCCGATTACAACGGTGTGGGTACTTTTCCCCTAGGCCGTTCTTGTTATTCGTTTCGAGCATCAGAACCGCGAAAATTTTGAGTTTCTCAAGCGTTTCTTACCTCCAAACTGCCACATCTCGCGAACGGATTGACCAATCCGCAAAATTTCTGTTGCATCTGAAAGTATAAACTCGCCCGATTACAACGGTATGCGTACTTTTCCCCTAGGCCGTTCTAGTTATTCGTTTCGAACATCAGAACTGCGAAAATTTTGAGTTTCTCAAGCGTTTCTTACCTCCAAACTGCCACATCTCGCGAACGGATTGACCAATCCGCAAAATTTCTGTTGCATCTGAAGGTAGAGACTCGCCCGATTACAACGGTGTGCGTACTTTTCCCCTAGGCCGTTCTTGTTATTCGTTTCGAGCATCAGAACCGCGAAAATTTTGAGTTTCTCAAGCGTTTCTTACCTCCAAACTGCCATATCTCGCGAACGGATTGACCAATCCGCAAAATTTCTGTTGCATCTGAAAGTAGAAAGTGGCCCGATTACAACGGTGTGCGTACTTTTCCCCTAGGCCGTTCTAGTTATTCGTTTCGAGCAACAGAACTGCGAAAATTTTGAGTTTCTCGAGCGTTTCTTACATCCAAACTGCCATATCTCGCGAACGGATTGACCAATCCGCAAAATTTCTGTTGCATCTGAAAGTAGAAATTCGCCCGATTACAACTGTATGCGTACTTTTCCCCTAGCTCGTTCTAGTTATTCGTTTCGAGCAACAGAACTGCGAAAATTTTGAGTTTCTCAAGCGTTGCTTACCTCCAAACTGCCATATCTCGCGAACGGATTGACCAATCCGCAAAATTTCTGTTGCATCTGAAAGTAGAAACTCGCCCGATTACAACACTATGCGTACTTTTCCCCTAGGCCGTTCTAGTTATGCTTGTCGAGCATCAGAACTGCGAAAATTTTGAGTTTCTCAAGCGTTTCTTACCTCCAAACTGCCATATCTCGCGAACAGATTGACCAATCCGCAAAATTTCTGTTGCATCTGAAAGTAGAAACTCGCCCGATTACAACGGTGTGGGTACTTTTCCTCTAGGCCGTTCTTGTTATTCGTTTCGAGCATCAGAACCGCGAAAATTTTGAGTTTCTCAAGCGTTTCTTACCTCCAAACTGCCACATCTCGCGAACGGATTGACCAATCCGCAAAATTTCTGCTGCATCTGAAAGTATAAACTCGCCCGATTACAACGGTATGCGTACTTTTCCTCTAGGCCGTTCTAGTTATTCGTTTCGAGCAACAGAACTGCGAAAATTTTGAGTTTCTCAAGCGTTTCTTACCTCCAAACTGCCATATCTCGCGAACGGATTGACCAATCCTTAAAATTTCTGTTGCATCTGAAAGTAGAAACTCGCCCGATTACAACGGTATGCGTACTTTTCCCCTAGCCCGTTCTAGTTATTCGTTTCGAGCATCAGAACTGCGAAAATTTTGAGTTTCTCAAGCGTTTCTTACATCCAAACTGCCATATCTCGCGAACGGATTGACCAATCCGCAAAATTTGTGTTGCATCTGAAGGTAGAAACTCGGCCGATTACAACGGTATGCGTACTTTTCCCCTAGGCCGTTCTAGTTATTCGTTTCGAGCATCAGAACTGCGAAAATTTTGAGTTTCTCAAGCGTTTCTCACCTACAAACTGCCACATCTCGCGAACAGATTGACCAATCCGCAAAATTTCTGTTGCATCTGAAAGTAGAAACTCGCCCGATTACAACGGTGTGGGTACTTTTCCCCTTGGCCGTTCTTGTTATTCGTTTCGAGCATCAGAACCGCGAAAATTTTGAGTTTCTCAAGCGTTTCTTACCTCCAAACTGCCACATCTCGCGAACGGATTGACCAATCCGCAAAATTTCTGTTGCATCTGAAAGTATAAACTCGCCCGATTACAACGGTATGCGTACTTTTCCCCTAGGCCGTTCTAGTTATTCGTTTCGAGCATCAGAACTGCGAAAATTTTGAGTTTCTCAAGCGTTTCTTACCTCCAAACTGCCATATCTCGCGAACGGATTGACCAATCCGCAAAATTTCTATTGCATCTGAAAGTAGAAACTCGCCCGATTACAACGGTATGCGTACTTTTCCCCTAGGCCGCCCTAGATATTCGTTTCGAGCATCAGAACTGCAAAAATTTTGAGTTTCTCAAGCGTTTCTTACTTCCAAACTGCCATATCTCGCGAACGGATTGACCAATCCGCAAAATTTCTGTTGCATCTGAAAGTAAAAACTCGACCGATTACAACGGTATGCGTACTTTTCCCCTAGGCCATTCTAGTTATTCGTTTCGAGCATCAGAACTGCGAAAATTTTGAGTTTCTCAAGCGTTTCTTACCTCCAAACTGCCATATCTCGCGAACGGATTGACCAATCCGCAAAATTTCTGTTGCATCTGAAAGTAGAAAGTGGCCCGATTACAACGGTGTGCGTACTTTTCCCCTAGGCCGTTCTAGTTATTCGTTTCGAGCAACAGAACTGCGAAAATTTTGAGTTTCTCGAGCGTTTCTTACATCCAAACTGCCATATCTCGCGAACGGATTGACCAATCCGCAAAATTTCTGTTGCATCTGAAAGTAGAAATTCGCCCGATTACAACTGTATGCGTACTTTTCCCCTAGCCCGTTCTAGTTATTCGTTTCGAGCAACAGAACTGCGAAAATTTTGAGTTTCTCAAGCGTTGCTTACCTCCAAACTGCCATATCTCGCGAACGGATTGACCAATCCGCAAAATTTCTGTTGCATCTGAAAGTAGAAACTCGCCCGATTACAACACTATGCGTACTTTTCCCCTAGGCCGTTCTAGTTATGCTTGTCGAGCATCAGAACTGCGAAAATTTTGAGTTTCTCAAGCGTTTCTTACCTCCAAACTGCCATATCTCGCGAACAGATTGACCAATCCGCAAAATTTCTGTTGCATCTGAAAGTAGAAACTCGCCCGATTACAACGGTGTGGGTACTTTTCCCCTAGGCCGTTCTTGTTATTCGTTTCGAGCATCAGAACCGCGAAAATTTTGAGTTTCTCAAGCGTTTCTTACCTCCAAACTGCCACATCTCGCGAACGGATTGACCAATCCGCAAAATTTCTGCTGCATCTGAAAGTATAAACTCGCCCGATTACAACGGTATGCGTACTTTTCCCCTAGGCCGTTCTAGTTATTCGTTTCGAGCATCAGAACTGCGAAAATTTTGAGTTTCTCAAGCGTTTCTTACCTCCAAACTGCCATATCTCGCGAACGGATTGACCAATCCGCAAAATTTCTATTGCATCTGAAAGTAGAAACTCGCCCAATTACAACGGTATGCGTACTTTTCCCCTAGGCCGCCCTAGTTATTCGTTTCGAGCATCAGAACTGCAAAAATTTTGAGTTTCTCAAGCGTTTCTTACTTCCAAACTGCCATATCTCGCGAACGGATTGACCAATCCGCAAAATTTCTGTTGCATCTGAAAGTAGAAACTCGCCCGATTACAACGGTATGCGTACATTTCCCCTAGGCCGTTCTAGTTATTCGTTTCGAGCATCAGAACTGCGAAAATTTTGAGTTTCTCAAGCATTTCTTACATCCAAACTGCCATATCTCGCGAACGGATTGACCAATCCGCAAAATTTCTGTTGCATCTGAAAGTAGAAACTCGCCCGATTACAACGGTATGCGTACTTTTCCCCTAGCCCGTTCTAGTTATTCGTTTCGAGCAACAGAACTGCGAAAATTTTGAGTTTTTCAAGCGTTGCTTACCTCCAAACTGCCATATCTCGCGAACGGATTGACCAATCCTTAAAATTTCTGTTGCATCTGAAAGTAGAAACTCGCCCGATTACAACGGTATGCGTACTTTTCCCCTAGCCCGTTCTAGTTATTCGTTTCGAGCATCAGAACTGCGAAAATTTTGAGTTTCTCAAGCGTTTCTTACATCCAAACTGCCATATCTCGCGAACGGATTGACCAATCCGCAAAATTTGTGTTGCATCTGAAGGTAGAAACTCGGCCGATTACAACGGTATGCGTACTTTTCCCCTAGGCCGTTCTAGTTATTCGTTTCCAGCATCAGAACTGCGAAAATTTTGAGTTTCTCAAGCGTTTCTCACCTACAAACTGCCACATCTCGCGAACAGATTGACCAATCCGCAAAATTTCTGTTGCATCTGAAAGTAGAAACTCGCCCGATTACAACGGTGTGGGTACTTTTCCCCTTGGCCGTTCTTGTTATTCGTTTCGAGCATCAGAACCGCGAAAATTTTGAGTTTCTCAAGCGTTTCTTACCTCCAAACTGCCACATCTCGCGAACGGATTGACCAATCCGCAAAATTTCTGTTGCATCTGAAAGTATAAACTCGCCCGATTACAACGGTATGCGTACTTTTCCCCTAGGCCGTTCTAGTTATTCGTTTCGAGCATCAGAACTGCGAAAATTTTGAGTTTCTCAAGCGTTTCTTACCTCCAAACTGCCATATCTCGCGAACGGATTGACCAATCCGCAAAATTTCTATTGCATCTGAAAGTAGAAACTCGCCCGATTACAACGGTATGCGTACTTTTCCCCTAGCCCGTTCTAGTTATTCGTTTCGAGCAACAGAACTGCGAAAATTTTGAGTTTTTCAAGCGTTGCTTACCTCCAAACTGCCATATCTCGCGAACGGATTGACCAATCCTTAAAATTTCTGTTGCATCTGAAAGTAGAAACTCGCCCGATTACAACGGTATGCGTACTTTTCCCCTAGCCCGTTCTAGTTATTCGTTTCGAGCATCAGAACTGCGAAAATTTTGAGTTTCACAAGCGTTTCTTACATCCAAACTGCCATATCTCGCGAACGGATTGACCAATCCGCAAAATTTGTGTTGCATCTGAAGGTAGAAACTCGGCCGATTACAACGGTATGCGTACTTTTCCCCTAGGCCGTTCTAGTTATTCGTTTCCAGCATCAGAACTGCGAAAATTTTGAGTTTCTCAAGCGTTTCTCACCTACAAACTGCCACATCTCGCGAACAGATTGACCAATCCGCAAAATTTCTGTTGCATCTGAAAGTAGAAACTCGCCCGATTACAACGGTGTGGGTACTTTTCCCCTTGGCCGTTCTTGTTATTCGTTTCGAGCATCAGAACCGCGAAAATTTTGAGTTTCTCAAGCGTTTCTTACCTCCAAACTGCCACATCTCGCGAACGGATTGACCAATCCGCAAAATTTCTGTTGCATCTGAAAGTATAAACTCGCCCGATTACAACGGTATGCGTACTTTTCCCCTAGGCCGTTCTAGTTATTCGTTTCGAGCATCAGAACTGCGAAAATTTTGAGTTTCTCAAGCGTTTCTTACCTCCAAACTGCCATATCTCGCGAACGGATTGACCAATCCGCAAAATTTCTATTGCATCTGAAAGTAGAAACTCGCCCGATTACAACGGTATGCGTACTTTTCCCCTAGGCCGCCCTAGATATTCGTTTCGAGCATCAGAACTGCAAAAATTTTGAGTTTCTCAAGCGTTTCTTACTTCCAAACTGCCATATCTCGCGAACGGATTGACCAATCCGCAAAATTTCTGTTGCATCTGAAAGTAAAAACTCGACCGATTACAACACTATGCGTACTTTTCCCCTAGGCCGTTCTAGTTATTCGTTTCGAGCATCAGAACTGCGAAAATTTTGAGTTTCTCGAGCGTTTCTTACATCCAAACTGCCATATCTCGCGAACGGATTGACCAATCCGCAAAATTTCTGTTGCATCTGAAAGTAGAAATTCGCCCGATTACAACTGTATGCGTACTTTTCCCCTAGCCCGTTCTAGTTATTCGTTTCGAGCAACAGAACTGCGAAAATTTTGAGTTTCTCAAGCGTTGCTTACCTCCAAACTGCCATATCTCGCGAACGGATTGACCAATCCGCAAAATTTCTGTTGCATCTGAAAGTAGAAACTCGCCCGATTACAACACTATGCGTACTTTTCCCCTAGGCCGTTCTAGTTATGCTTGTCGAGCATCAGAACTGCGAAAATTTTGAGTTTCTCAAGCGTTTCTTACCTCCAAACTGCCATATCTCGCGAACAGATTGACCAATCCGCAAAATTTCTGTTGCATCTGAAAGTAGAAACTCGCCCGATTACAACGGTGTGGGTACTTTTCCTCTAGGCCGTTCTTGTTATTCGTTTCGAGCATCAGAACCGCGAAAATTTTGAGTTTCTCAAGCGTTTCTTACCTCCAAACTGCCACATCTCGCGAACGGATTGACCAATCCGCAAAATTTCTGCTGCATCTGAAAGTATAAACTCGCCCGATTACAACGGTATGCGTACTTTTCCTCTAGGCCGTTCTAGTTATTCGTTTCGAGCAACAGAACTGCGAAAATTTTGAGTTTCTCAAGCGTTTCTTACCTCCAAACTGCCATATCTCGCGAACGGATTGACCAATCCGCAAAATTTCTATTGCATCTGAAAGTAGAAACTCGCCCAATTACAACGGTATGCGTACTTTTCCCCTAGGCCGCCCTAGTTATTCGTTTCGAGCATCAGAACTGCAAAAATTTTGAGTTTCTCAAGCGTTTCTTACTTCCAAACTGCCATATCTCGCGAACGGATTGACCAATCCGCAAAATTTCTGTTGCATCTGAAAGTAGAAACTCGCCCGATTACAACGGTATGCGTACTTTTCCCCTAGGCCGTTCTAGTTATTCGTTTCGAGCATCAGAACTGCGAAAATTTTGAGTTTCTCAAGCATTTCTTACATCCAAACTGCCATATCTCGCGAACGGATTGACCAATCCGCAAAATTTCTGTTGCATCTGAAAGTAGAAACTCGCCCGATTACAACGGTATGCGTACTTTTCCCCTAGCCCGTTCTAGTTATTCGTTTCGAGCAACAGAACTGCGAAAATTTTGAGTTTTTCAAGCGTTGCTTACCTCCAAACTGCCATATCTCGCGAACGGATTGACCAATCCTTAAAATTTCTGTTGCATCTGAAAGTAGAAACTCGCCCGATTACAACGGTATGCGTACTTTTCCCCTAGCCCGTTCTAGTTATTCGTTTCGAGCATCAGAACTGCGAAAATTTTGAGTTTCTCAAGCGTTTCTTACATCCAAACTGCCATATCTCGCGAACGGATTGACCAATCCGCAAAATTTGTGTTGCATCTGAAGGTAGAAACTCGGCCGATTACAACGGTATGCGTACTTTTCCCCTAGGCCGTTCTAGTTATTCGTTTCGAGCATCAGAACTGCGAAAATTTTGAGTTTCTCAAGCGTTTCTCACCTACAAACTGCCACATCTCGCGAACAGATTGACCAATCCGCAAAATTTCTGTTGCATCTGAAAGTAGAAACTCGCCCGATTACAACGGTGTGGGTACTTTTCCCCTTGGCCGTTCTTGTTATTCGTTTCGAGCATCAGAACCGCGAAAATTTTGAGTTTCTCAAGCGTTTCTTACCTCCAAACTGCCACATCTCGCGAACGGATTGACCAATCCGCAAAATTTCTGTTGCATCTGAAAGTATAAACTCGCCCGATTACAACGGTATGCGTACTTTTCCCCTAGGCCGTTCTAGTTATTCGTTTCGAGCATCAGAACTGCGAAAATTTTGAGTTTCTCAAGCGTTTCTTACCTCCAAACTGCCATATCTCGCGAACGGATTGACCAATCCGCAAAATTTCTATTGCATCTGAAAGTAGAAACTCGCCCGATTACAACGGTATGCGTACTTTTCCCCTAGGCCGCCCTAGATATTCGTTTCGAGCATCAGAACTGCAAAAATTTTGAGTTTCTCAAGCGTTTCTTACTTCCAAACTGCCATATCTCGCGAACGGATTGACCAATCCGCAAAATTTCTGTTGCATCTGAAAGTAAAAACTCGACCGATTACAACACTATGCGTACTTTTCCCCTAGGCCGTTCTAGTTATTCGTTTCGAGCATCAGAACTGCGAAAATTTTGAGTTTCTCGAGCGTTTCTTACATCCAAACTGCCATATCTCGCGAACGGATTGACCAATCCGCAAAATTTCTGTTGCATCTGAAAGTAGAAATTCGCCCGATTACAACTGTATGCGTACTTTTCCCCTAGGCCGTTCTAGTTATGCTTGTCGAGCATCAGAACTGCGAAAATTTTGAGTTTCTCAAGCGTTTCTTACCTCCAAACTGCCATATCTCGCGAACGGATTGACCAATCCGCAAAATTTCTGTTGCATCTGAAAGTAGAAACTCGCCCGATTGCAACGGTATGCGTACTTTTCCCCTAGGCCATTCTAGTTATTCGTTTCGAGCATCAGAACTGCGAAAATTTTGAGTTTCTCAAGCGTTTCTTACCTCCAAACTGCCATATCTCGCGAACGGATTGACCAATCCGCAAAATTTCTGTTGCATCTGAAAGTAGAAAGTGGCCCGATTACAACGGTGTGCGTACTTTTCCCCTAGGCCGTTCTAGTTATTCGTTTCGAGCAACAGAACTGCGAAAATTTTGAGTTTCTCGAGCGTTTCTTACATCCAAACTGCCATATCTCGCGAACGGATTGACCAATCCGCAAAATTTCTGTTGCATCTGAAAGTAGAAATTCGCCCGATTACAACTGTATGCGTACTTTTCCCCTAGCCCGTTCTAGTTATTCGTTTCGAGCAACAGAACTGCGAAAATTTTGAGTTTCTCAAGCGTTGCTTACCTCCAAACTGCCATATCTCGCGAACGGATTGACCAATCCGCAAAATTTCTGTTGCATCTGAAAGTAGAAACTCGCCCGATTACAACACTATGCGTACTTTTCCCCTAGGCCGTTCTAGTTATGCTTGTCGAGCATCAGAACTGCGAAAATTTTGAGTTTCTCAAGCGTTTCTTACCTCCAAACTGCCATATCTCGCGAACAGATTGACCAATCCGCAAAATTTCTGTTGCATCTGAAAGTAGAAACTCGCCCGATTACAACGGTGTGGGTACTTTTCCCCTAGGCCGTTCTTGTTATTCGTTTCGAGCATCAGAACCGCGAAAATTTTGAGTTTCTCAAGCGTTTCTTACCTCCAAACTGCCACATCTCGCGAACGGATTGACCAATCCGCAAAATTTCTGCTGCATCTGAAAGTATAAACTCGCCCGATTACAACGGTATGCGTACTTTTCCCCTAGGCCGTTCTAGTTATTCGTTTCGAGCATCAGAACTGCGAAAATTTTGAGTTTCTCAAGCGTTTCTTACCTCCAAACTGCCATATCTCGCGAACGGATTGACCAATCCGCAAAATTTCTATTGCATCTGAAAGTAGAAACTCGCCCAATTACAACGGTATGCGTACTTTTCCCCTAGGCCGCCCTAGTTATTCGTTTCGAGCATCAGAACTGCAAAAATTTTGAGTTTCTCAAGCGTTTCTTACTTCCAAACTGCCATATCTCGCGAACGGATTGACCAATCCGCAAAATTTCTGTTGCATCTGAAAGTAGAAACTCGCCCGATTACAACGGTATGCGTACTTTTCCCCTAGGCCGTTCTAGTTATTCGTTTCGAGCATCAGAACTGCGAAAATTTTGAGTTTCTCAAGCATTTCTTACATCCAAACTGCCATATCTCGCGAACGGATTGACCAATCCGCAAAATTTCTGTTGCATCTGAAAGTAGAAACTCGCCCGATTACAACGGTATGCGTACTTTTCCCCTAGCCCGTTCTAGTTATTCGTTTCGAGCAACAGAACTGCGAAAATTTTGAGTTTTTCAAGCGTTGCTTACCTCCAAACTGCCATATCTCGCGAACGGATTGACCAATCCTTAAAATTTCTGTTGCATCTGAAAGTAGAAACTCGCCCGATTACAACGGTATGCGTACTTTTCCCCTAGCCCGTTCTAGTTATTCGTTTCGAGCATCAGAACTGCGAAAATTTTGAGTTTCTCAAGCGTTTCTTACATCCAAACTGCCATATCTCGCGAACGGATTGACCAATCCGCAAAATTTGTGTTGCATCTGAAGGTAGAAACTCGGCCGATTACAACGGTATGCGTACTTTTCCCCTAGGCCGTTCTAGTTATTCGTTTCCAGCATCAGAACTGCGAAAATTTTGAGTTTCTCAAGCGTCTCTCACCTACAAACTGCCACATCTCGCGAACGGATTGACCAATCCGCAAAATTTCTGTTGCATCTGAAAGTAGAAACTCGCCCGAATACAACGGTATGCGTACTTTTCCCCTAGCCCGTTCTAGTTATTCGTTTCGAGAAACAGAACTGCGAAAATTTTGAGTTTCTCAAGCGTTGCTTACCTCCAAACTGCCATATCTCGCGAACGGATTGACCAATCCGCAAAATTTCTGTTGCATCTGAAAGTAGAAACTCGCCCGATTACAACACTATGCGTACTTTTCCCCTAGGCCGTTCTAGTTATGCTTGTCGAGCATCAGAACTGCGAAAATTTTGAGTTTCTCAAGCGTTTCTTACCTCCAAACTGCCATATCTCGCGAACAGATTGACCAATCCGCAAAATTTCTGTTGCATCTGAAAATAGAAACTCGCCCGATTACAACGGTGTGGGTACTCTTCCCCTAGGCCGTTCTTGTTATTCGTTTCGAGCAACAGAACTGCGAAAATTTTGAGTTTCTCAAGCGTTGCTTACCTCCAAACTGCCATATCTCGCGAACGGATTGACCAATCCGCAAAATTTCTGTTGCATCTGAAAGTAGAAACTCGCCCGATTACAACACTATGCGTACTTTTCCCCTAGGCCGTTCTAGTTATGCTTGTCGAGCATCAGAACTGCGAAAATTTTGAGTTTCTCAAGCGTTTCTTACCTCCAAACTGCCATATCTCGCGAACAGATTGACCAATCCGCAAAATTTCTGTTGCATCTGAAAGTAGAAACTCGCCCGATTACAACGGTGTGGGTACTTTTCCTCTAGGCCGTTCTTGTTATTCGTTTCGAGCATCAGAACCGCGAAAATTTTGAGTTTCTCAAGCGTTTCTTACCTCCAAACTGCCACATCTCGCGAACGGATTGACCAATCCGCAAAATTTCTGCTGCATCTGAAAGTATAAACTCGCCCGATTACAACGGTATGCGTACTTTTCCTCTAGGCCGTTCTAGTTATTCGTTTCGAGCAACAGAACTGCGAAAATTTTGAGTTTCTCAAGCGTTTCTTACCTCCAAACTGCCATATCTCGCGAACGGATTGACCAATCCTTAAAATTTCTGTTGCATCTGAAAGTAGAAACTCGCCCGATTACAACGGTATGCGTACTTTTCCCCTAGCCCGTTCTAGTTATTCGTTTCGAGCATCAGAACTGCGAAAATTTTGAGTTTCTCAAGCGTTTCTTACATCCAAACTGCCATATCTCGCGAACGGATTGACCAATCCGCAAAATTTGTGTTGCATCTGAAGGTAGAAACTCGGCCGATTACAACGGTATGCGTACTTTTCCCCTAGGCCGTTCTAGTTATTCGTTTCGAGCATCAGAACTGCGAAAATTTTGAGTTTCTCAAGCGTTTCTCACCTACAAACTGCCACATCTCGCGAACAGATTGACCAATCCGCAAAATTTCTGTTGCATCTGAAAGTAGAAACTCGCCCGATTACAACGGTGTGGGTACTTTTCCCCTTGGCCGTTCTTGTTATTCGTTTCGAGCATCAGAACCGCGAAAATTTTGAGTTTCTCAAGCGTTTCTTACCTCCAAACTGCCACATCTCGCGAACGGATTGACCAATCCGCAAAATTTCTGTTGCATCTGAAAGTATAAACTCGCCCGATTACAACGGTATGCGTACTTTTCCCCTAGGCCGTTCTAGTTATTCGTTTCGAGCATCAGAACTGCGAAAATTTTGAGTTTCTCAAGCGTTTCTTACCTCCAAACTGCCATATCTCGCGAACGGATTGACCAATCCGCAAAATTTCTATTGCATCTGAAAGTAGAAACTCGCCCGATTACAACGGTATGCGTACTTTTCCCCTAGGCCGCCCTAGATATTCGTTTCGAGCATCAGAACTGCAAAAATTTTGAGTTTCTCAAGCGTTTCTTACTTCCAAACTGCCATATCTCGCGAACGGATTGACCAATCCGCAAAATTTCTGTTGCATCTGAAAGTAAAAACTCGACCGATTACAACGGTATGCGTACTTTTCCCCTAGGCCATTCTAGTTATTCGTTTCGAGCATCAGAACTGCGAAAATTTTGAGTTTCTCAAGCGTTTCTTACCTCCAAACTGCCATATCTCGCGAACGGATTGACCAATCCGCAAAATTTCTGTTGCATCTGAAAGTAGAAAGTGGCCCGATTACAACGGTGTGCGTACTTTTCCCCTAGGCCGTTCTAGTTATTCGTTTCGAGCAACAGAACTGCGAAAATTTTGAGTTTCTCGAGCGTTTCTTACATCCAAACTGCCATATCTCGCGAACGGATTGACCAATCCGCAAAATTTCTGTTGCATCTGAAAGTAGAAATTCGCCCGATTACAACTGTATGCGTACTTTTCCCCTAGCCCGTTCTAGTTATTCGTTTCGAGCAACAGAACTGCGAAAATTTTGAGTTTCTCAAGCGTTGCTTACCTCCAAACTGCCATATCTCGCGAACGGATTGACCAATCCGCAAAATTTCTGTTGCATCTGAAAGTAGAAACTCGCCCGATTACAACACTATGCGTACTTTTCCCCTAGGCCGTTCTAGTTATGCTTGTCGAGCATCAGAACTGCGAAAATTTTGAGTTTCTCAAGCGTTTCTTACCTCCAAACTGCCATATCTCGCGAACAGATTGACCAATCCGCAAAATTTCTGTTGCATCTGAAAGTAGAAACTCGCCCGATTACAACGGTGTGGGTACTTTTCCCCTAGGCCGTTCTTGTTATTCGTTTCGAGCATCAGAACCGCGAAAATTTTGAGTTTCTCAAGCGTTTCTTACCTCCAAACTGCCACATCTCGCGAACGGATTGACCAATCCGCAAAATTTCTGCTGCATCTGAAAGTATAAACTCGCCCGATTACAACGGTATGCGTACTTTTCCCCTAGGCCGTTCTAGTTATTCGTTTCGAGCATCAGAACTGCGAAAATTTTGAGTTTCTCAAGCGTTTCTTACCTCCAAACTGCCATATCTCGCGAACGGATTGACCAATCCGCAAAATTTCTATTGCATCTGAAAGTAGAAACTCGCCCAATTACAACGGTATGCGTACTTTTCCCCTAGGCCGCCCTAGTTATTCGTTTCGAGCATCAGAACTGCAAAAATTTTGAGTTTCTCAAGCGTTTCTTACTTCCAAACTGCCATATCTCGCGAACGGATTGACCAATCCGCAAAATTTCTGTTGCATCTGAAAGTAGAAACTCGCCCGATTACAACGGTATGCGTACATTTCCCCTAGGCCGTTCTAGTTATTCGTTTCGAGCATCAGAACTGCGAAAATTTTGAGTTTCTCAAGCATTTCTTACATCCAAACTGCCATATCTCGCGAACGGATTGACCAATCCGCAAAATTTCTGTTGCATCTGAAAGTAGAAACTCGCCCGATTACAACGGTATGCGTACTTTTCCCCTAGCCCGTTCTAGTTATTCGTTTCGAGCAACAGAACTGCGAAAATTTTGAGTTTTTCAAGCGTTGCTTACCTCCAAACTGCCATATCTCGCGAACGGATTGACCAATCCTTAAAATTTCTGTTGCATCTGAAAGTAGAAACTCGCCCGATTACAACGGTATGCGTACTTTTCCCCTAGCCCGTTCTAGTTATTCGTTTCGAGCATCAGAACTGCGAAAATTTTGAGTTTCTCAAGCGTTTCTTACATCCAAACTGCCATATCTCGCGAACGGATTGACCAATCCGCAAAATTTGTGTTGCATCTGAAGGTAGAAACTCGGCCGATTACAACGGTATGCGTACTTTTCCCCTAGGCCGTTCTAGTTATTCGTTTCCAGCATCAGAACTGCGAAAATTTTGAGTTTCTCAAGCGTTTCTCACCTACAAACTGCCACATCTCGCGAACAGATTGACCAATCCGCAAAATTTCTGTTGCATCTGAAAGTAGAAACTCGCCCGATTACAACGGTGTGGGTACTTTTCCCCTTGGCCGTTCTTGTTATTCGTTTCGAGCATCAGAACCGCGAAAATTTTGAGTTTCTCAAGCGTTTCTTACCTCCAAACTGCCACATCTCGCGAACGGATTGACCAATCCGCAAAATTTCTGTTGCATCTGAAAGTATAAACTCGCCCGATTACAACGGTATGCGTACTTTTCCCCTAGGCCGTTCTAGTTATTCGTTTCGAGCATCAGAACTGCGAAAATTTTGAGTTTCTCAAGCGTTTCTTACCTCCAAACTGCCATATCTCGCGAACGGATTGACCAATCCGCAAAATTTCTATTGCATCTGAAAGTAGAAACTCGCCCGATTACAACGGTATGCGTACTTTTCCCCTAGCCCGTTCTAGTTATTCGTTTCGAGCAACAGAACTGCGAAAATTTTGAGTTTTTCAAGCGTTGCTTACCTCCAAACTGCCATATCTCGCGAACGGATTGACCAATCCTTAAAATTTCTGTTGCATCTGAAAGTAGAAACTCGCCCGATTACAACGGTATGCGTACTTTTCCCCTAGCCCGTTCTAGTTATTCGTTTCGAGCATCAGAACTGCGAAAATTTTGAGTTTCACAAGCGTTTCTTACATCCAAACTGCCATATCTCGCGAACGGATTGACCAATCCGCAAAATTTGTGTTGCATCTGAAGGTAGAAACTCGGCCGATTACAACGGTATGCGTACTTTTCCCCTAGGCCGTTCTAGTTATTCGTTTCCAGCATCAGAACTGCGAAAATTTTGAGTTTCTCAAGCGTTTCTCACCTACAAACTGCCACATCTCGCGAACAGATTGACCAATCCGCAAAATTTCTGTTGCATCTGAAAGTAGAAACTCGCCCGATTACAACGGTGTGGGTACTTTTCCCCTTGGCCGTTCTTGTTATTCGTTTCGAGCATCAGAACCGCGAAAATTTTGAGTTTCTCAAGCGTTTCTTACCTCCAAACTGCCACATCTCGCGAACGGATTGACCAATCCGCAAAATTTCTGTTGCATCTGAAAGTATAAACTCGCCCGATTACAACGGTATGCGTACTTTTCCCCTAGGCCGTTCTAGTTATTCGTTTCGAGCATCAGAACTGCGAAAATTTTGAGTTTCTCAAGCGTTTCTTACCTCCAAACTGCCATATCTCGCGAACGGATTGACCAATCCGCAAAATTTCTATTGCATCTGAAAGTAGAAACTCGCCCGATTACAACGGTATGCGTACTTTTCCCCTAGGCCGCCCTAGATATTCGTTTCGAGCATCAGAACTGCAAAAATTTTGAGTTTCTCAAGCGTTTCTTACTTCCAAACTGCCATATCTCGCGAACGGATTGACCAATCCGCAAAATTTCTGTTGCATCTGAAAGTAAAAACTCGACCGATTACAACACTATGCGTACTTTTCCCCTAGGCCGTTCTAGTTATTCGTTTCGAGCATCAGAACTGCGAAAATTTTGAGTTTCTCGAGCGTTTCTTACATCCAAACTGCCATATCTCGCGAACGGATTGACCAATCCGCAAAATTTCTGTTGCATCTGAAAGTAGAAATTCGCCCGATTACAACTGTATGCGTACTTTTCCCCTAGGCCGTTCTAGTTATGCTTGTCGAGCATCAGAACTGCGAAAATTTTGAGTTTCTCAAGCGTTTCTTACCTCCAAACTGCCATATCTCGCGAACGGATTGACCAATCCGCAAAATTTCTGTTGCATCTGAAAGTAGAAACTCGCCCGATTACAACGGTATGCGTACTTTTCCCCTAGCCCGTTGTAGTTATTCGTTTCGAGCAACAGAACTGCGAAAATTTTGAGTTTTTCAAGCGTTGCTTACCTCCACACTGCCATATCTCGCGAACGGATTGACCAATCCGCAAAATTTCTGTTGCATCTGAAAGTAGAAACTCGCCCGATTACAACGGTATGCGTACTTTTCCCCTAGCCCGTTCTAGTTATTCGTTTCGAGCAACAGAACTGCGAAAATTTTGAGTTTTTCAAGCGTTGCTTACCTCCAAACTGCCATATCTCGCGAACGGATTGACCAATCCGCAAAATTTCTGTTGCATGTGAAAGTAGAAACTCGCCCGATTACAGCGGTGTGCGTACTTTTCCCCTAGGCCGTTCTAGTTATGCTTGTCGAGCATCAGAACTGCGAAAATTTTGAGTTTCTCGAGCGTTTCTTACCTCCAAACTGCCATATCTCGCGAACGGATTGACCAATCCGCAAAATTTCTGTTGCATCTGAAAGTAGAAACTCCCCCGACTACAACACTATGCGTACTTTTCCCCTAGGCCGTTCTAGTTATTCGTTTCGAGCATCAGAACTGCGAAAATTTTGAGTTTCTCAAGCGTTTCTTACCTCCAAACTGCCATAACTCGCGAACGGATTGACCAATCCGCAAAATTTCTGTTGCATCTGAAAGTAGAAACTCGCCCGATTACAACGGTATGCGTACTTTTCCCCTAGCCCGTTCTAGTTATTCGTTTCGGGCAACAGAACTGCGAAAATTTTGAGTTTTTCAGGCGTTGCTTACCTCCAAACTGCCATATCTCGCGAACGGATTGACCAATCCGCAAAATTTCTGTTGCATCTGAAAGTAGAAACTCGCCCGATTACAACTGTATGCGTACTTTTCCCCTAGCCCGTTCTAGTTATTCGTTTCGAGCAACAGAACTGCGAAAATTTTGAGTTTCTCAAGCGTTGCTTACCTCCAAACTGCCATATCTCGCGAACAGATTGACCAATCCGCAAAATTTCTATTGCATCTGAAAGTAGAAACTCGCCCGATTACAACAGTATGCGTACTTTTCCCCTAGGCCGACCTAGTTATTCGTTTCGAGCATCAGAACTGCAAAAGTTTTGAGTTTCTCAAGCGTTTCTTACTTCCAAACTGCCATATCTCGCGAACGGATTGACCAATCCGCAAAATTTCTGTTGCATCTGAAAGTAGAAACTCGCCCGATTACAACGGTATGCGTACTTTTCCCCTAGGCCGTTCTAGTTATTCGTTTCGAGCATCAGAACTGTGAAAATTTTGAGTTTCTCAAGCGTTTCTTACCTCCAAACTGCCATATCTCGCGAACGGATTGACCAATCCGCAAAATTTCTGTTGCATCTGAAAGTAGAAATTCGCCCGATTACAACTGTATGCGTACTTTTCCCCTAGGCCGTTCTAGTTATTCGTTTCGAGCATCAGAACTGCGAAAATTTTGAGTTTCTCAAGCGAGTCTTACTTCCAAACTGCCATATCTCGCGAACGGATTGACCAATCCGCAAAATTTCTGTTGCATCTGAAAGTAGAAACTCGCCCGATTACAACGGTATGCGTACTTTTCCCCTAGCCCGTTCTAGTTATTCGTTTGGAGCAACAGAACTGCGAAAATTTTGAGTTTTTCAAGCGTTGCTTACCTCCAAACTGCCATATCTCGCGAACGGATTGACCAATCCGCAAAATTTCTGTTGCATCTGAAAGTAGAAACTCGCCCGATTACAACGGTATGCGTACTTTTCCCCTAGTCCGTTCTAGTTATTCGTTTCGAGCTACAGTTCTGCGAAAATTTTGAGTTTTTCAAGCGTTGCTTACCTCCAAACTGCCATATCTCGCGAACGGATTGACCAATCCGCAAAATTTCTGTTGCATGTGAAAGTAGAAACTCGCCCGATTACAGCGGTGTGCGTACTTTTCCCCTAGGCCATTCTAGTTATGCTTGTCGAGCATCAGAACTGCGAAAATTTTGAGTTTCTCGAGCGTTTCTTACCTCCAAACTGCCATATCTCGCGAACGGATTGACCAATCCGCAAAATTTCTGTTGCATCTGAAAGTAGAAACTCCCCCGACTACAACACTGTGCGTACTTTTCCCCTAGGCCGTTCTAGTTATTCGTTTCGAGCATCAGAACTGCGAAAATTTTGAGTTTCTCAAGCGTTTCTTACCTCCAAACTGCCATAACTCGCGAACGGATTGACCAATCCGCAAAATTTCTGTTGCATCTGAAAGTAGAAACTCGCCCGATTACAACGGTATGCGTACTTTTCCCCTAGCCCGTTCTAGTTATTCGTTTCGGGCAACAGAACTGCGAAAATTTTGAGTTTTTCAAGCGTTGCTTACCTCCAAACTGCCATATCTCGCGAACGGATTGACCAATCCGCAAAATTTCTGTTGCATCTGAAAGTAGAAACTCGCCCGATTACAACTGTATGCGTACTTTTCCCCTAGCCCGATCTAGTTATTCGTTTCGAGCAACAGAACTGCGAAAATTTTGAGTTTCTCAAGCGTTGCTTACCTCCAAACTGCCATATCTCGCGAACGGATTGACAAATCCGCAAAATTTCTGTTGCATCTGAAAGTAAAAACTCGCCCGATTACAACGGTGTGCGTACTTTTCCCCTAGGCCGTTCTAGTTATGCTTGTCGAGCATCAGAACTGCGAAAATTTTGAGTTTCTCAAGCGTTGCTTACCTCCAAACTGCCATATCTCGCGAACGGATTGACCAATCCGCAAAATTTCTGTTGCATCTGAAAGTAGAAACTCGCCCGATTACAACGGTGTGCGTACTTTTCCCCTAGGCCGTTCTAGTTATGCTTGTCGAGCATCAGAACTGCGAAAATTTTGAGTTTCTCAAGCGTTTCTTACCTCCAAACT
Source organism: Ptiloglossa arizonensis (assembly GCF_051014685.1). Taxonomy (NCBI): domain Eukaryota; kingdom Metazoa; phylum Arthropoda; class Insecta; order Hymenoptera; family Colletidae; genus Ptiloglossa; species Ptiloglossa arizonensis. Next base: position 762,730 of record NW_027478632.1, read on the forward strand.
GCCATATCTCGCGAACGGATTGACCAATCCGCAAAATTTCTGTTGCATCTGAAAGTAGAAACTCGCCCGATTGCAACGGTATGCGTACTTTTCCCCTAGCCCGTTCTAGTTATTCGTTTCGAGCAACAGAACTGCGAAAATTTTGAGTTTTTCAAGCGTTGCTTACCTCCAAACTGCCATATCTCGCGAACGGATTGACCAATCCGCAAAATTTCTGTTGCATCTGAAAGTAGAAACTCGCCCGATTACAACGGTGTGCGTACTTTTCCCCTAGGCCGTTCTAGTTATGCTTGTCGAGAATCAGAACTGCGAAAATTTTGAGTTTCTCAAGCGTTTCTTACCTCCAAACTGCCATATCTCGCGAACGGATTGACCAATCCGCAAAATTTCTGTTGCATCTGAAAGTAGAAACTCGCCCGATTGAAATGGTATGCGTACTTTTCCCCTAGGCCGTTCTAGTTATTCGTTTCGAGCATCAGAACTGCGAAAATTTTGAGTTTCTCGAGCGTTTCTCACCTACAAACTGCCACATCTCGCGAACAGATTGACCAATCCGCAAAATTTCTGTTGCATCTGAAAGTAGAAACTCGCCCGATTACAACTGTATGCGTACTTTTCCCCTAGGCCGTTCTAGTTATGCTTGTCGAGCATCAGAACTGTGAAAATTTTGAGTTTCTCAAGCGTTTCTTACCTACAAACTGCCACATCTCGCGAACAGATTGACCAATCCGCAAAATTTCTGTTGCATCTGAAAGTATAAACTCGCCCGATTACAACGGTATGCGTACTTTTCCCCTAGGCCGTTCTAGTTATTCGTTTCGAGAATCAGAACTGAGAAAATTTTGAGTTTCTCAAGCGTTTCTTACCTCCAAACTGCCATATCTCGCGAACGGATTGACCAATCCGCAAAATTTCTATTGCACCTGAAAGTAGAAACTCGCCCGATTACAACGGTATGCGTACTTTTCCCCTAGGCCGCCCTAGATATTCGTTTCGAGCATCAGAACTGCAAAAATTTTGAGTTTCTCAAGCGTTTCTTACTTCCAAACTGCCATATCTCGCGAACGGATTGACCAATCCGCAAAATTTCTGTTGCATCTGAAAGTAAAAACTCGACCGATTACAACACTATGCGTACTTTTCCCCTAGGCCGTTCTAGTTATTCGTTTCGAGCATCAGAACTGCGAAAATTTTGAGTTTCTCGAGCGTTTCTTACATCCAAACTGCCATATCTCGCGAACGGATTGACCAATCCGCAAAATTTCTGTTGCATCTGAAAGTAGAAATTCGCCCGATTACAACTGTATGCGTACTTTTCCCCTAGGCCGTTCTAGTTATGCTTGTCGAGCATCAGAACTGCGAAAATTTTGAGTTTCTCAAGCGTTTCTTACCTCCAAACTGCCATATCTCGCGAACGGATTGACCAATCCGCAAAATTTCTGTTGCATCTGAAAGTAGAAACTCGCCCGATTGCAACGGTATGCGTACTTTTCCCCTAGGCCGTTCTAGTTATTCGTTTCGAGCATCAGAACTGCGAAAATTTTGAGTTTCTCAAGCGTTTCTTACCTCCAAACTGCCATATCTCGCGAACGGATTGACCAATCCGCAAAATTTCTGTTGCATCTGAAAGTAGAAAGTGGCCCGATTACAACGGTGTGCGTACTTTTCCCCTAGGCCGTTCTAGTTATTCGTTTCGAGCAACAGAACTTCGAAAATTTTGAGTTTCTCGAGCGTTTCTTACATCCAAACTGCCATATCTCGCGAACGGATTGACCAATCCGCAAAATTTCTGTTGCATCTGAAAGTAGAAATTCGCCCGATTACAACTGTATGCGTACTTTTCCCCTAGCCCGTTCTAGTTATTCGTTTCGAGCAACAGAACTGCGAAAATTTTGAGTTTCTCAAGCGTTGCTTACCTCCAAACTGCCATATCTCGCGAACGGATTGACCAATCCGCAAAATTTCTGTTGCATCTGAAAGTAGAAACTCGCCCGATTACAACACTATGCGTACTTTTCCCCTAGGCCGTTCTAGTTATGCTTGTCGAGCATCAGAACTGCGAAAATTTTGAGTTTCTCAAGCGTTTCTTACCTCCAAACTGCCATATCTCGCGAACGGATTGACCAATCCGCAAAATTTCTATTGCATCTGAAAGTAGAAACTCGCCCAATTACAACGGTATGCGTACTTTTCCCCTAGGCCGCCCTAGTTATTCGTTTCGAGCATCAGAACTGCAAAAATTTTGAGTTTCTCAAGCGTTTCTTACTTCCAAACTGCCATATCTCGCGAACGGATTGACCAATCCGCAAAATTTCTGTTGCATCTGAAAGTAGAAACTCGCCCGATTACAACGGTATGCGTACTTTTCCCCTAGGCCGTTCTAGTTATTCGTTTCGAGCATCAGAACTGCGAAAATTTTGAGTTTCTCAAGCATTTCTTACATCCAAACTGCCATATCTCGCGAACGGATTGACCAATCCGCAAAATTTCTGTTGCATCTGAAAGTAGAAACTCGCCCGATTACAACGGTATGCGTACTTTTCCCCTAGCCCGTTCTAGTTATTCGTTTCGAGCAACAGAACTGCGAAAATTTTGAGTTTTTCAAGCGTTGCTTACCTCCAAACTGCCATATCTCGCGAACGGATTGACCAATCCTTAAAATTTCTGTTGCATCTGAAAGTAGAAACTCGCCCGATTACAACCGTATGCGTACTTTTCCCCTAGCCCGTTCTAGTTATTCGTTTCGAGCATCAGAACTGCGAAAATTTTGAGTTTCTCAAGCGTTTCTTACATCCAAACTGCCATATCTCGCGAACGGATTGACCAATCCGCAAAATTTGTGTTGCATCTGAAGGTAGAAACTCGGCCGATTACAACGGTATGCGTACTTTTCCCCTAGGCCGTTCTAGTTATTCGTTTCGAGCATCAGAACTGCGAAAATTTTGAGTTTCTCAAGCGTTTCTCACCTACAAACTGCCACATCTCGCGAACAGATTGACCAATCCGCAAAATTTCTGTTGCATCTGAAAGTAGAAACTCGCCCGATTACAACGGTTTGGGTACTTTTGCCCTTGGCCGTTCTTGTTATTCGTTTCGAGCATCAGAACCGCGAAAATTTTGAGTTTCTCAAGCGTTTCTTACCTCCAAACTGCCACATCTCGCGAACGGATTGACCAATCCGCAAACTTTCTGTTGCATCTGAAAGTATAAACTCGCCCGATTACAACGGTATGCGTACTTTTCCCCTAGGCCGTTCTAGTTATTCGTTTCGAGCATCAGAACTGCGAAAATTTTGAGTTTCTCAAGCGTTTCTTACCTCCAAACTGCCATATCTCGCGAACGGATTGACCAATCCGCAAAATTTCTATTGCATCTGAAAGTAGAAACTCGCCCGATTACAACGGTATGCGTACTTTTCCCCTAGGCCGCCCTAGATATTCGTTTCGAGCATCAGAACTGCAAAAATTTTGAGTTTCTCAAGCGTTTCTTACTTCCAAACTGCCATATCTCGCGAACGGATTGACCAATCCGCAAAATTTCTGTTGCATCTGAAAGTAAAAACTCGACCGATTACAACACTATGCGTACTTTTCCCCTAGGCCGTTCTAGTTATTCGTTTCGAGCATCAGAACTGCGAAAATTTTGAGTTACTCGAGCGTTTCTTACATCCAAACTGCCATATCTCGCGTTCGGATTGACCAATCCGCAAAATTTCTGTTGCATCTGAAAGTAGAAATTCGCCCGATTACAACTGTATGCGTACTTTTCCCCTAGGCCGTTCTAGTTATGCTTGTCGAGCATCAGAACTGCGAAAATTTTGAGTTTCTCAAGCGTTTCTTACCTCCAAACTGCCATATCTCGCGAACGGATTGACCAATCCGCAAAATTTCTGTTGCATCTGAAAGTAGAAACTCGCCCGATTGCAACGGTATGCGTACTTTTCCCCTAGGCCGTTCTAGTTATTCGTTTCGAGCATCAGAACTGCGAAAATTTTGAGTTTCTCAAGCGAGTCTTACTTCCAAACTGCCATATCTCGCGAACGGATTGACCAATCCGCAAAATTTCTGTTGCATCTGAAAGTAGAAACTCGCCCGATTACAACGGTATGCGTACTTTTCCCCTAGCCCGTTCTAGTTATTCGTTTCGAGCAACAGAACTGCGAAAATTTTGAGTTTTTCAAGCGTTGCTTACCTCCAAACTGCCATATCTCGCGAACGGATTGACCAATCCTTAAAATTTCTGTTGCATCTGAAAGTAGAAACTCGCCCGATTACAACGGTATGCGTACTTTTCCCCTAGCCCGTTCTAGTTATTCGTTTCGAGCATCAGAACTGCGAAAATTTTGAGTTTCTCAAGCGTTTCTTACATCCAAACTGCCATATCTCGCGAACGGATTGACCAATCCGCAAAATTTGTGTTGCATCTGAAGGTAGAAACTCGGCCGATTACAACGGTATGCGTACTTTTCCCCTAGGCCGTTCTAGTTATTCGTTTCCAGCATCAGAACTGCGAAAATTTTGAGTTTCTCAAGCGTTTCTCACCTACAAACTGCCACATCTCGCGAACAGATTGACCAATCCGCAAAATTTCTGTTGCATCTGAAAGTAGAAACTCGCCCGATTACAACGGTGTGGGTACTTTTCCCCTTGGCCGTTCTAGTTATTCGTTTCGAGCATCAGAACCGCGAAAATTTTGAGTTTCTCAAGCGTTTCTTACCTCCAAACTGCCACATCTCGCGAACGGATTGACCAATCCGCAAAATTTCTGTTGCATCTGAAAGTATAAACTCGCCCGATTACAACGGTATGCGTACTTTTCCCCTAGGCCGTTCTAGTTATTCGTTTCGAGCATCAGAACTGCGAAAATTTTGAGTTTCTCAAGCGTTTCTTACCTCCAAACTGCCATATCTCGCGAACGGATTGACCAATCCGCAAAATTTCTATTGCATCTGAAAGTAGAAACTCGCCCGATTACAACGGTATGCGTACTTTTCCCCTAGCCCGTTCTAGTTATTCGTTTCGAGCAACAGAACTGCGAAAATTTTGAGTTTTTCAAGCGTTGCTTACCTCCAAACTGCCATATCTCGCGAACGGATTGACCAATCCTTAAAATTTCTGTTGCATCTGAAAGTAGAAACTCGCCCGATTACAACGGTATGCGTACTTTTCCCCTAGCCCGTTCTAGTTATTCGTTTCGAGCATCAGAACTGCGAAAATTTTGAGTTTCACAAGCGTTTCTTACATCCAAACTGCCATATCTCGCGAACGGATTGACCAATCCGCAAAATTTGTGTTGCATCTGAAGGTAGAAACTCGGCCGATTACAACGGTATGCGTACTTTTCCCCTTGGCCGTTCTTGTTATTCGTTTCGAGCATCAGAACCGCGAAAATTTTGAGTTTCTCAAGCGTTTCTTACCTCCAAACTGCCACATCTCGCGAACGGATTGACCAATCCGCAAAATTTCTGTTGCATCTGAAAGTATAAACTCGCCCGATTACAACGGTATGCGTACTTTTCCCCTAGGCCGTTCTAGTTATTCGTTTCGAGCATCAGAACTGCGAAAATTTTGAGTTTCTCAAGCGTTTCTTACCTCCAAACTGCCATATCTCGCGAACGGATTGACCAATCCGCAAAATTTCTATTGCATCTGAAAGTAGAAACTCGCCCGATTACAACGGTATGCGTACTTTTCCCCTAGGCCGCCCTAGATATTCGTTTCGAGCATCAGAACTGCAAAAATTTTGAGTTTCTCAAGCGTTTCTTACTTCCAAACTGCCATATCTCGCGAACGGATTGACCAATCCGCAAAATTTCTGTTGCATCTGAAAGTAAAAACTCGACCGATTACAACACTATGCGTACTTTTCCCCTAGGCCGTTCTAGTTATTCGTTTCGAGCATCAGAACTGCGAAAATTTTGAGTTTCTCGAGCGTTTCTTACATCCAAACTGCCATATCTCGCGAACGGATTGACCAATCCGCAAAATTTCTGTTGCATCTGAAAGTAGAAATTCGCCCGATTACAACTGTATGCGTACTTTTCCCCTAGGCCGTTCTAGTTATGCTTGTCGAGCATCAGAACTGCGAAAATTTTGAGTTTCTCAAGCGTTTCTTACCTCCAAACTGCCATATCTCGCGAACGGATTGACCAATCCGCAAAATTTCTGTTGCATCTGAAAGTAGAAACTCGCCCGATTACAACGGTATGCGTACTTTTCCCCTAGCCCGTTGTAGTTATTCGTTTCGAGCAACAGAACTGCGAAAATTTTGAGTTTTTCAAGCGTTGCTTACCTCCACACTGCCATATCTCGCGAACGGATTGACCAATCCGCAAAATTTCTGTTGCATCTGAAAGTAGAAACTCGCCCGATTACAACGGTATGCGTACTTTTCCCCTAGCCCGTTCTAGTTATTCGTTTCGAGCAACAGAACTGCGAAAATTTTGAGTTTTTCAAGCGTTGCTTACCTCCAAACTGCCATATCTCGCGAACGGATTGACCAATCCGCAAAATTTCTGTTGCATGTGAAAGTAGAAACTCGCCCGATTACAGCGGTGTGCGTACTTTTCCCCTAGGCCGTTCTAGTTATGCTTGTCGAGCATCAGAACTGCGAAAATTTTGAGTTTCTCGAGCGTTTCTTACCTCCAAACTGCCATATCTCGCGAACGGATTGACCAATCCGCAAAATTTCTGTTGCATCTGAAAGTAGAAACTCCCCCGACTACAACACTATGCGTACTTTTCCCCTAGGCCGTTCTAGTTATTCGTTTCGAGCATCAGAACTGCGAAAATTTTGAGTTTCTCAAGCGTTTCTTACCTCCAAACTGCCATAACTCGCGAACGGATTGACCAATCCGCAAAATTTCTGTTGCATCTGAAAGTAGAAACTCGCCCGATTACAACGGTATGCGTACTTTTCCCCTAGCCCGTTCTAGTTATTCGTTTCGGGCAACAGAACTGCGAAAATTTTGAGTTTTTCAGGCGTTGCTTACCTCCAAACTGCCATATCTCGCGAACGGATTGACCAATCCGCAAAATTTCTGTTGCATCTGAAAGTAGAAACTCGCCCGATTACAACTGTATGCGTACTTTTCCCCTAGCCCGTTCTAGTTATTCGTTTCGAGCAACAGAACTGCGAAAATTTTGAGTTTCTCAAGCGTTGCTTACCTCCAAACTGCCATATCTCGCGAACAGATTGACCAATCCGCAAAATTTCTATTGCATCTGAAAGTAGAAACTCGCCCGATTACAACAGTATGCGTACTTTTCCCCTAGGCCGACCTAGTTATTCGTTTCGAGCATCAGAACTGCAAAAGTTTTGAGTTTCTCAAGCGTTTCTTACTTCCAAACTGCCATATCTCGCGAACGGATTGACCAATCCGCAAAATTTCTGTTGCATCTGAAAGTAGAAACTCGCCCGATTACAACGGTATGCGTACTTTTCCCCTAGGCCGTTCTAGTTATTCGTTTCGAGCATCAGAACTGTGAAAATTTTGAGTTTCTCAAGCGTTTCTTACCTCCAAACTGCCATATCTCGCGAACGGATTGACCAATCCGCAAAATTTCTGTTGCATCTGAAAGTAGAAATTCGCCCGATTACAACTGTATGCGTACTTTTCCCCTAGGCCGTTCTAGTTATTCGTTTCGAGCATCAGAACTGCGAAAATTTTGAGTTTCTCAAGCGAGTCTTACTTCCAAACTGCCATATCTCGCGAACGGATTGACCAATCCGCAAAATTTCTGTTGCATCTGAAAGTAGAAACTCGCCCGATTACAACGGTATGCGTACTTTTCCCCTAGCCCGTTCTAGTTATTCGTTTGGAGCAACAGAACTGCGAAAATTTTGAGTTTTTCAAGCGTTGCTTACCTCCAAACTGCCATATCTCGCGAACGGATTGACCAATCCGCAAAATTTCTGTTGCATCTGAAAGTAGAAACTCGCCCGATTACAACGGTATGCGTACTTTTCCCCTAGCCCGTTCTAGTTATTCGTTTCGAGCAACAGTTCTGCGAAAATTTTGAGTTTTTCAAGCGTTGCTTACCTCCAAACTGCCATATCTCGCGAACGGATTGACCAATCCGCAAAATTTCTGTTGCATGTGAAAGTAGAAACTCGCCCGATTACAGCGGTGTGCGTACTTTTCCCCTAGGCCATTCTAGTTATGCTTGTCGAGCATCAGAACTGCGAAAATTTTGAGTTTCTCGAGCGTTTCTTACCTCCAAACTGCCATATCTCGCGAACGGATTGACCAATCCGCAAAATTTCTGTTGCATCTGAAAGTAGAAACTCCCCCGACTACAACACTATGCGTACTTTTCCCGTAGGCCGTTCTAGTTATGCGTTTCGAGCATCAGAACTGCGAAAATTTTGAGTTTCTCAAGCGTTTCTTACTTCCAAACTGCCATATCTCGCGAACGGATTGACCAATCCTCAAAATTTCTGTTGCATCTGAAAGTAAAAACTCGACCGATTACAACACTATGCGTACTTTTCCCCTAGGCCGTTCTAGTTATTCGTTTCGAGCATCAGAACTGCGAAAATTTTGAGTTTCTCGAGCGTTTCTTACATCCAAACTGCCATATCTCGCGAACGGATTGACCAATCCGCAAAATTTCTGTTGCATCTGAAAGTAGAAATTCGCCCGATTACAACTGTATGCGTACTTTTCCCCTAGGCCGTTCTAGTTATGCTTGTCGAGCATCAGAACTGCGAAAATTTTGAGTTTCTCAAGCGTTTCTTACCTCCAAACTGCCATATCTCGCGAACGGATTGACCAATCCGCAAAATTTCTGTTGCATCTGAAAGTAGAAACTCGCCCGATTACAACGGTATGCGTACTTTTCCCCTAGCCCGTTGTAGTTATTCGTTTCGAGCAACAGAACTGCGAAAATTTTGAGTTTTTCAAGCGTTGCTTACCTCCACACTGCCATATCTCGCGAACGGATTGACCAATCCGCAAAATTTCTGTTGCATCTGAAAGTAGAAACTCGCCCGATTACAACGGTATGCGTACTTTTCCCCTAGCCCGTTCTAGTTATTCGTTTCGAGCAACAGAACTGCGAAAATTTTGAGTTTTTCAAGCGTTGCTTACCTCCAAACTGCCATATCTCGCGAACGGATTGACCAATCCGCAAAATTTCTGTTGCATGTGAAAGTAGAAACTCGCCCGATTACAGCGGTGTGCGTACTTTTCCCCTAGGCCGTTCTAGTTATGCTTGTCGAGCATCAGAACTGCGAAAATTTTGAGTTTCTCGAGCGTTTCTTACCTCCAAACTGCCATATCTCGCGAACGGATTGACCAATCCGCAAAATTTCTGTTGCATCTGAAAGTAGAAACTCCCCCGACTACAACACTATGCGTACTTTTATCCTAGGCCGTTCTAGTTATTCGTTTCGAGCATCAGAACTGCGAAAATTTTGAGTTTCTCAAGCGTTTCTTACCTCCAAACTGCCATAACTCGCGAACGGATTGACCAATCCGCAAAATTTCTGTTGCATCTGAAAGTAGAAACTCGCCCGATTACAACGGTATGCGTACTTTTCCCCTAGCCCGTTCTAGTTATTCGTTTCGGGCAACAGAACTGCGAAAATTTTGAGTTTTTCAGGCGTTGCTTACCTCCAAACTGCCATATCTCGCGAACGGATTGACCAATCCGCAAAATTTCTGTTGCATCTGAAAGTAGAAACTCGCCCGATTACAACTGTATGCGTACTTTTCCCCTAGCCCGTTCTAGTTATTCGTTTCGAGCAACAGAACTGCGAAAATTTTGAGTTTCTCAAGCGTTGCTTACCTCCAAACTGCCATATCTCGCGAACAGATTGACCAATCCGCAAAATTTCTATTGCATCTGAAAGTAGAAACTCGCCCGATTACAACAGTATGCGTACTTTTCCCCTAGGCCGACCTAGTTATTCGTTTCGAGCATCAGAACTGCAAAAGTTTTGAGTTTCTCAAGCGTTTCTTACTTCCAAACTGCCATATCTCGCGAACGGATTGACCAATCCGCAAAATTTCTGTTGCATCTGAAAGTAGAAACTCGCCCGATTACAACGGTATGCGTACTTTTCCCCTAGGCCGTTCTAGTTATTCGTTTCGAGCATCAGAACTGTGAAAATTTTGAGTTTCTCAAGCGTTTCTTACCTCCAAACTGCCATATCTCGCGAACGGATTGACCAATCCGCAAAATTTCTGTTGCATCTGAAAGTAGAAATTCGCCCGATTACAACTGTATGCGTACTTTTCCCCTAGGCCGTTCTAGTTATTCGTTTCGAGCATCAGAACTGCGAAAATTTTGAGTTTCTCAAGCGAGTCTTACTTCCAAACTGCCATATCTCGCGAACGGATTGACCAATCCGCAAAATTTCTGTTGCATCTGAAAGTAGAAACTCGCCCGATTACAACGGTATGCGTACTTTTCCCCTAGCCCGTTCTAGTTATTCGTTTGGAGCAACAGAACTGCGAAAATTTTGAGTTTTTCAAGCGTTGCTTACCTCCAAACTGCCATATCTCGCGAACGGATTGACCAATCCGCAAAATTTCTGTTGCATCTGAAAGTAGAAACTCGCCCGATTACAACGGTATGCGTACTTTTCCCCTAGCCCGTTCTAGTTATTCGTTTCGAGCAACAGTTCTGCGAAAATTTTGAGTTTTTCAAGCGTTGCTTACCTCCAAACTGCCATATCTCGCGAACGGATTGACCAATCCGCAAAATTTCTGTTGCATGTGAAAGTAGAAACTCGCCCGATTACAGCGGTGTGCGTACTTTTCCCCTAGGCCATTCTAGTTATGCTTGTCGAGCATCAGAACTGCGAAAATTTTGAGTTTCTCGAGCGTTTCTTACCTCCAAACTGCCATATCTCGCGAACGGATTGACCAATCCGCAAAATTTCTGTTGCATCTGAAAGTAGAAACTCCCCCGACTACAACACTATGCGTACTTTTCCCGTAGGCCGTTCTAGTTATGCGTTTCGAGCATCAGAACTGCGAAAATTTTGAGTTTCTCAAGCGTTTCTTACTTCCAAACTGCCATATCTCGCGAACGGATTGATCAATCCGCAAAATTTCTGTTGCATCTGAAAGTAGAAACTCGCCCGATTACAACACTGTGCGTACTTTTCCCCTAGGCCGTTCTAGTTATTCGTTTCGAGCATCAGAACTGCGAAAATTTTGAGTTTCTCAAGCGTTTCTTACCTCCAAACTGCCATAACTCGCGAACGGATTGACCAATCCGCAAAATTTCTGTTGCATCTGAAAGTAGAAACTCGCCCGATTACAACGGTATGCGTACTTTTCCCCTAGCCCGTTCTAGTTATTCGTTTCGGGCAACAGAACTGCGAAAATTTTGAGTTTTTCAAGCGTTGCTTACCTCCAAACTGCCATATCTCGCGAACGGATTGACCAATCCGCAAAATTTCTGTTGCATCTGAAAGTAGAAACTCGCCCGATTACAACTGTATGCGTACTTTTCCCCTAGCCCGATCTAGTTATTCGTTTCGAGCAACAGAACTGCGAAAATTTTGAGTTTCTCAAGCGTTGCTTACCTCCAAACTGCCATATCTCGCGAACGGATTGACAAATCCGCAAAATTTCTGTTGCATCTGAAAGTAAAAACTCGCCCGATTACAACGGTGTGCGTACTTTTCCCCTAGGCCGTTCTAGTTATGCTTGTCGAGCATCAGAACTGCGAAAATTTTGAGTTTCTCAAGCGTTGCTTACCTCCAAACTGCCATATCTCGCGAACGGATTGACCAATCCGCAAAATTTCTGTTGCATCTGAAAGTAGAAACTCGCCCGATTACAACGGTGTGCGTACTTTTCCCCTAGGCCGTTCTAGTTATGCTTGTCGAGCATCAGAACTGCGAAAATTTTGAGTTTCTCAAGCGTTTCTAACCTCCAAACTGCCATATCTCGCGAACGGATTGACCAATCCGCAAAATTTCTGTTGCATCTGAAAGTAGAAACTCGCCCGATTGCAACGGTATGCGTACTTTTCCCCTAGCCCGTTCTAGTTATTCGTTTCGAGCAACAGAACTGCGAAAATTTTGAGTTTTTCAAGCGTTGCTTACCTCCAAACTGCCATATCTCGCGAACGGATTGACCAATCCGCAAAATTTCTGTTGCATCTGAAAGTAGAAACTCGCCCGATTACAACGGTGTGCGTACTTTTCCCCTAGGCCGTTCTAGTTATGCTTGTCGAGAATCAGAACTGCGAAAATTTTGAGTTTCTCAAGCGTTTCTTACCTCCAAACTGCCATATCTCGCGAACGGATTGACCAATCCGCAAAATTTCTGTTGCATCTGAAAGTAGAAACTCGCCCGATTGAAATGGTATGCGTACTTTTCCCCTAGGCCGTTCTAGTTATTCGTTTCGAGCATCAGAACTGCGAAAATTTTGAGTTTCTCGAGCGTTTCTCACCTACAAACTGCCACATCTCGCGAACAGATTGACCAATCCGCAAAATTTCTGTTGCATCTGAAAGTAGAAACTCGCCCGATTACAACTGTATGCGTACTTTTCCCCTAGGCCGTTCTAGTTATGCTTGTCGAGCATCAGAACTGCGAAAATTTTGAGTTTCTCAAGCGTTTCTTACCTACAAACTGCCACATCTCGCGAACAGATTGACCAATCCGCAAAATTTCTGTTGCATCTGAAAGTATAAACTCGCCCGATTACAGCGGTGTGCGTACTTTTCCCCTAGGCCATTCTAGTTATGCTTGTCGAGCATCAGAACTGCGAAAATTTTGAGTTTCTCGAGCGTTTCTTACATCCAAACTGCCATATCTCGCGAACGGATTGACCACTCCGCAAAATTTCTGTTGCATCTGAAAGTAGAAACTCCCCCGACTACAACACTATGCGTACTTTTCCCGTAGGCCGTTCTAGTTATGCGTTTCGAGCAGCAGAACTGCGAAAATTTTGAGTTTCTCAAGCGTTTCTTACTTCCAAACTGCCATATCTCGCGAACGGATTGATCAATCCGCAAAATTTCTGTTGCATCTGAAAGTAGAAACTCGCCCGATTACAACACTGTGCGTACTTTTCCCCTAGGCCGTTCTAGTTATTCGTTTCGAGCATCAGAACTGCGAAAATTTTGAGTTTCTCAAGCGTTTCTTACCTCCAAACTGCCATAACTCGCGAACGGATTGACCAATCCGCAAAATTTCTGTTGCATCTGAAAGTAGAAACTCGCCCGATTACAACGGTATGCGTACTTTTCCCCTAGCCCGTTCTAGTTATTCGTTTCGGGCAACAGAACTGCGAAAATTTTGAGTTTTTCAAGCGTTGCTTACCTCCAAACTGCCATATCTCGCGAACGGATTGACCAATCCGCAAAATTTCTGTTGCATCTGAAAGTAGAAACTCGCCCGATTACAACTGTATGCGTACTTTTCCCCTAGCCCGATCTAGTTATTCGTTTCGAGCAACAGAACTGCGAAAATTTTGAGTTTCTCAAGCGTTGCTTACCTCCAAACTGCCATATCTCGCGAACGGATTGACAAATCCGCAAAATTTCTGTTGCATCTGAAAGTAAAAACTCGCCCGATTACAACGGTGTGCGTACTTTTCCCCTAGGCCGTTCTAGTTATGCTTGTCGAGCATCAGAACTGCGAAAATTTTGAGTTTCTCAAGCGTTGCTTACCTCCAAACTGCCATATCTCGCGAACGGATTGACCAATCCGCAAAATTTCTGTTGCATCTGAAAGTAGAAACTCGCCCGATTACAACGGTGTGCGTACTTTTCCCCTAGGCCGTTCTAGTTATGCTTGTCGAGCATCAGAACTGCGAAAATTTTGAGTTTCTCAAGCGTTTCTTACCTCCAAACTGCCATATCTCGCGAACGGATTGACCAATCCGCAAAATTTCTGTTGCATCTGAAAGTAGAAACTCGCCCGATTGCAACGGTATGCGTACTTTTCCCCTAGCCCGTTCTAGTTATTCGTTTCGAGCAACAGAACTGCGAAAATTTTGAGTTTTTCAAGCGTTGCTTACCTCCAAACTGCCATATCTCGCGAACGGATTGACCAATCCGCAAAATTTCTGTTGCATCTGAAAGTAGAAACTCGCCCGATTACAACGGTGTGCGTACTTTTCCCCTAGGCCGTTCTAGTTATGCTTGTCGAGCATCAGAACTGCGAAAATTTTGAGTTTCTCAAGCGTTGCTTACCTCCAAACTGCCATATCTCGCGAACGGATTGACCAATCCGCAAAATTTCTGTTGCATCTGAAAGTAGAAATTCGCCCGATTACAACTGTATGCGTACCTTTCCCCTAGCCCGTTCTAGTTATTCGTTTCGAGCAACAGAACTGCGAAAATTTTGAGTTTCTCAAGCGTTGCTTACCTCCAAACTGCCATATCTCGCGAACAGATTGACCAATCCGCAAAATTTCTATTGCATCTGAAAGTAGAAACTCGCCCGATTACAACAGTATGCGTACTTTTCCCCTAGGCCGACCTAGTTATTCGTTTCGAGCATCAGAACTGCAAAAGTTTTGAGTTTCTCAAGCGTTTCTTACATCCAAACTGCCATATCTCGCGAACGGATTGACCAATCCGCAAAATTTCTGTTGCATCTGAATGTAGAAACTCGCCCGATTACAACGGTATGCGTACTTTTCCCCTAGGCCGTTCTAGTTATTCGTTTCGCGCATCAGAACTGTGAAAATTTTGAGTTTCTCAAGCGTTTCTTACCTCCAAACTGCCATATCTCGCGAACGGATTGACCAATCCGCAAAATTTCTGTTGCATCTGAAAGTAGAAATTCGCCCGATTACAACTGTATGCGTACTTTTCCCCTAGGCCGTTCTAGTTATTCGTTTCGAGCATCAGAACTGCGAAAATTTTGAGTTTCTCAAGCGAGTCTTACTTCCAAACTGCCATATCTCGCGAACGGATTGACCAATCCGCAAAATTTCTGTTGCATCTGAAAGTAGAAACTCGCCCGATTACAACGGTATGCGTACTTTTCCCCTAGCCCGATCTAGTTATTCGTTTCGAGCAACAGAACTGCGAAAATTTTGAGTTTCTCAAGCGTTGCTTACCTCCAAACTGCCATATCTCGCGAACGGATTGACAAATCCGCAAAATTTCTGTTGCATCTGAAAGTAAAAACTCGCCCGATTACAACGGTGTGCGTACTTTTCCCCTAGGCCGTTCTAGTTATGCTTGTCGAGCATCAGAACTGCGAAAATTTTGAGTTTCTCAAGCGTTGCTTACCTCCAAACTGCCATATCTCGCGAACGGATTGACCAATCCGCAAAATTTCTGTTGCATCTGAAAGTAGAAACTCGCCCGATTACAACGGTGTGCGTACTTTTCCCCTAGGCCGTTCTAGTTATGCTTGTCGAGCATCAGAACTGCGAAAATTTTGAGTTTCTCAAGCGTTTCTTACCTCCAAACTGCCATATCTCGCGAACGGATTGACCAATCCGCAAAATTTCTGTTGCATCTGAAAGTAGAAACTCGCCCGATTGCAACGGTATGCGTACTTTTCCCCTAGCCCGTTCTAGTTATTCGTTTCGAGCAACAGAACTGCGAAAATTTTGAGTTTTTCAAGCGTTGCTTACCTCCAAACTGCCATATCTCGCGAACGGATTGACCAATCCGCAAAATTTCTGTTGCATCTGAAAGTAGAAACTCGCCCGATTACAACGGTGTGCGTACTTTTCCCCTAGGCCGTTCTAGTTATGCTTGTCGAGCATCAGAACTGCGAAAATTTTGAGTTTCTCAAGCGTTGCTTACCTCCAAACTGCCATATCTCGCGAACGGATTGACCAATCCGCAAAATTTCTGTTGCATCTGAAAGTAGAAATTCGCCCGATTACAACTGTATGCGTACCTTTCCCCTAGCCCGTTCTAGTTATTCGTTTCGAGCAACAGAACTGCGAAAATTTTGAGTTTCTCAAGCGTTGCTTACCTCCAAACTGCCATATCTCGCGAACAGATTGACCAATCCGCAAAATTTCTATTGCATCTGAAAGTAGAAACTCGCCCGATTACAACAGTATGCGTACTTTTCCCCTAGGCCGACCTAGTTATTCGTTTCGAGCATCAGAACTGCAAAAGTTTTGAGTTTCTCAAGCGTTTCTTACATCCAAACTGCCATATCTCGCGAACGGATTGACCAATCCGCAAAATTTCTGTTGCATCTGAATGTAGAAACTCGCCCGATTACAACGGTATGCGTACTTTTCCCCTAGGCCGTTCTAGTTATTCGTTTCGCGCATCAGAACTGTGAAAATTTTGAGTTTCTCAAGCGTTTCTTACCTCCAAACTGCCATATCTCGCGAACGGATTGACCAATCCGCAAAATTTCTGTTGCATCTGAAAGTAGAAATTCGCCCGATTACAACTGTATGCGTACTTTTCCCCTAGGCCGTTCTAGTTATTCGTTTCGAGCATCAGAACTGCGAAAATTTTGAGTTTCTCAAGCGAGTCTTACTTCCAAACTGCCATATCTCGCGAACGGATTGACCAATCCGCAAAATTTCTGTTGCATCTGAAAGTAGAAACTCGCCCGATTACAACGGTATGCGTACTTTTCCCCTAGCCCGTTCTAGTTATTCGTTTCGAGCAACAGTTCTGCGAAAATTTTGAGTTTTTCAAGCGTTGCTTACCTCCAAACTGCCATATCTCGCGAACGGATTGACCAATCCGCAAAATTTCTGTTGCATGTGAAAGTAGAAACTCGCCCGATTACAGCGGTGTGCGTACTTTTCCCCTAGGCCATTCTAGTTATGCTTGTCGAGCATCAGAACTGCGAAAATTTTGAGTTTCTCGAGCGTTTCTTACCTCCAAACTGCCATATCTCGCGAACGGATTGACCAATCCGCAAAATTTCTGTTGCATGTGAAAGTAGAAACTCGCCCGATTACAGCGGTGTGCGTACTTTTCCCCTAGGCCATTCTAGTTATGCTTGTCGAGCATCAGAACTGCGAAAATTTTGAGTTTCTCGAGCGTTTCTTACATCCAAACTGCCATATCTCGCGAACGGATTGACCACTCCGCAAAATTTCTGTTGCATCTGAAAGTAGAAACTCCCCCGACTACAACACTATGCGTACTTTTCCCGTAGGCCGTTCTAGTTATGCGTTTCGAGCAGCAGAACTGCGAAAATTTTGAGTTTCTCAAGCGTTTCTTACTTCCAAACTGCCATATCTCGCGAACGGATTGATCAATCCGCAAAATTTCTGTTGCATCTGAAAGTAGAAACTCGCCCGATTACAACACTGTGCGTACTTTTCCCCTAGGCCGTTCTAGTTATTCGTTTCGAGCATCAGAACTGCGAAAATTTTGAGTTTCTCAAGCGTTTCTTACCTCCAAACTGCCATAACTCGCGAACGGATTGACCAATCCGCAAAATTTCTGTTGCATCTGAAAGTAGAAACTCGCCCGATTACAACGGTATGCGTACTTTTCCCCTAGCCCGTTCTAGTTATTCGTTTCGGGCAACAGAACTGCGAAAATTTTGAGTTTTTCAAGCGTTGCTTACCTCCAAACTGCCATATCTCGCGAACGGATTGACCAATCCGCAAAATTTCTGTTGCATCTGAAAGTAGAAACTCGCCCGATTACAACTGTATGCGTACTTTTCCCCTAGCCCGATCTAGTTATTCGTTTCGAGCAACAGAACTGCGAAAATTTTGAGTTTCTCAAGCGTTGCTTACCTCCAAACTGCCATATCTCGCGAACGGATTGACAAATCCGCAAAATTTCTGTTGCATCTGAAAGTAAAAACTCGCCCGATTACAACGGTGTGCGTACTTTTCCCCTAGGCCGTTCTAGTTATGCTTGTCGAGCATCAGAACTGCGAAAATTTTGAGTTTCTCAAGCGTTGCTTACCTCCAAACTGCCATATCTCGCGAACGGATTGACCAATCCGCAAAATTTCTGTTGCATCTGAAAGTAGAAACTCGCCCGATTACAACGGTGTGCGTACTTTTCCCCTAGGCCGTTCTAGTTATGCTTGTCGAGCATCAGAACTGCGAAAATTTTGAGTTTCTCAAGCGTTTCTTACCTCCAAACTGCCATATCTCGCGAACGGATTGACCAATCCGCAAAATTTCTGTTGCATCTGAAAGTAGAAACTCGCCCGATTGCAACGGTATGCGTACTTTTCCCCTAGCCCGTTCTAGTTATTCGTTTCGAGCAACAGAACTGCGAAAATTTTGAGTTTTTCAAGCGTTGCTTACCTCCAAACTGCCATATCTCGCGAACGGATTGACCAATCCGCAAAATTTCTGTTGCATCTGAAAGTAGAAACTCGCCCGATTACAACGGTGTGCGTACTTTTCCCCTAGGCCGTTCTAGTTATGCTTGTCGAGCATCAGAACTGCGAAAATTTTGAGTTTCTCAAGCGTTGCTTACCTCCAAACTGCCATATCTCGCGAACGGATTGACCAATCCGCAAAATTTCTGTTGCATCTGAAAGTAGAAATTCGCCCGATTACAACTGTATGCGTACCTTTCCCCTAGCCCGTTCTAGTTATTCGTTTCGAGCAACAGAACTGCGAAAATTTTGAGTTTCTCAAGCGTTGCTTACCTCCAAACTGCCATATCTCGCGAACGGATTGACCAATCCGCAAAATTTCTGTTGCATCTGAAAGTAGAAACTCGCCCGATTACAACGGTGTGCGTACTTTTCCCCTAGGCCGTTCTAGTTATGCTTGTCGAGAATCAGAACTGCGAAAATTTTGAGTTTCTCAAGCGTTTCTTACCTCCAAACTGCCATATCTCGCGAACGGATTGACCAATCCGCAAAATTTCTGTTGCATCTGAAAGTAGAAACTCGCCCGATTGAAATGGTATGCGTACTTTTCCCCTAGGCCGTTCTAGTTATTCGTTTCGAGCATCAGAACTGCGAAAATTTTGAGTTTCTCGAGCGTTTCTCACCTACAAACTGCCACATCTCGCGAACAGATTGACCAATCCGCAAAATTTCTGTTGCATCTGAAAGTAGAAACTCGCCCGATTACAACTGTATGCGTACTTTTCCCCTAGGCCGTTCTAGTTATGCTTGTCGAGCATCAGAACTGCGAAAATTTTGAGTTTCTCAAGCGTTTCTTACCTACAAACTGCCACATCTCGCGAACAGATTGACCAATCCGCAAAATTTCTGTTGCATCTGAAAGTATAAACTCGCCCGATTACAACGGTATGCGTACTTTTCCCCTAGGCCGTTCTAGTTATTCGTTTCGAGAATCAGAACTGAGAAAATTTTGAGTTTCTCAAGCGTTTCTTACCTCCAAACTGCCATATCTCGCGAACGGATTGACCAATCCGCAAAATTTCTATTGCATCTGAAAGTAGAAACTCGCCCGATTACAACGGTATGCGTACTTTTCCCCTAGGCCGCCCTAGATATTCGTTTCGAGCATCAGAACTGCAAAAATTTTAAGTTTTTCAAGCGTTGCTTACCTCCAAACTGCCATATCTCGCGAACGGATTGACCAATCCGCAAAATTTCTGTTGCATCAGAAAGTAGAAACTCGCCCGATTACAACGGTATGCGTACTTTTCCCCTAGCCCGTTCTAGTTATTCGTTTCGAGCAACAGAACTGCGAAAATTTTGAGTTTTTCAAGCGTTGCTTACCTCCAAACTGCCATATCTCGCGAACGGATTGACCAATCCGCAAAATTTCTGTTGCATCTGAAAGTAGAAACTCGCCCGATTACAACGGTGTGCGTACTTTTCCCCTAGGCCGTTCTAGTTATGCTTGTCGAGCATCAGAACTGCGAAAATTTTGAGTTTCTCGAGCGTTTCTTACCTCCAAACTGCCATATCTCGCGAACGGATTGACCAATCCGCAAAATTTCTGTTGCATCTGAAAGTAGAAACTCGCCCGATTACAACACTATGCGTACTTTTCCCCTAGGCCGTTCTAGTTATGCTTGTCGAGCATCAGAACTGCGAAAATTTTGAGTTTCTCGAGCGTTTCTTACCTCCAAACTGCCATATCTCGCGAACGGATTGACCAATCCGCAAAATTTCTGTTGCATCTGAAAGTAGAAACTCGCCCGATTACAACGGTGTGCGTACTTTTCCCCTAGCCCGTTCTAGTTATTCGTTTCGAGCAACAGAACTGCGAAAATTTTGAGTTTTTCAAGCGTTGCTTTCTTCCAAACTGCCATATCTCGCGAACGGATTGACCAATCCGCAAAATTTCTGTTGCATCAGAAAGTAGAAACTCGCCCGATTACAACGGTATGCGTACTTTTCCCCTAGCCCGTTCTAGTTATTCGTTTCGAGCAACAGAACTGCGAAAATTTTGAGTTTTTCAAGCTTTGCTTACCTCCAAACTGCCATATCTCGCGAACGGATTGACCAATCCGCAAAATTTCTGTTGCATCTGAAAGTAGAAACTCGCCCGATTACAACGGTGTGCGTACTTTTCCCCTAGGCCGTTCTAGTTATGCTTGTCGAGCATCAGATCTGCGAAAATTTTGAGTTTCTCGAGCGTTTCTTACCTCCAAACTGCCATATCTCGCGAACGGATTGACCAATCCGCAAAATTTCTGTTGCATCTGAAAGTAGAAACTCGCCCGATTACAACACTATGCGTACTTTTCCCCTAGGCCGTTCTAGTTATGCTTGTCGAGCATCAGAACTGCGAAAATTTTGAGTTTCTCGAGCGTTTCTTACCTCCAAACTGCCATATCTCGCGAACGGATTGACCAATCCGCAAAATTTCTGTTGCATCTGAAAGTAGAAACTCCCCCGACTACAACACTATGCGTACTTTTCCCCTAGGCCGTCCTAGTTATTCGTTTCGAGCATCAGAACTGCGAAAATTTTGAGTTTTTCAAGCGTTGCTTACCTCCAAACTGCCATATCTCGCGAACGGATTGACCAATCCGCAAAACTTCTGTTGCATCTGAAAGTAGAAACTCGCCCGATTACAACGGTGTGCGTATTTTTCCCCTAGCCCGTTCTAGTTATTCGTTTCGAGCAACAGAACTGCGAAAATTTTGAGTTTTTCAAGCGTTGCTTACCTCCAAACTGCCATATCTCGCGAACGGATTGACCAATCCGCAAAATTTCTGTTGCATCAGAAAGTAGAAACTCGCCCGATTACAACGGTACGCGTACTTTTCCCCTAGCCCGTTCTAGTTATTCGTTTCGAGCAACAGAACTGCGAAAATTTTGAGTTTTTCAAGCGTTGCTTACCTCCAAACTGCCATATCTCGCGAACGGATTGACCAATCCGCAAAATTTCTGTTGCATCTGAAAGTAGAAACTCGCCCGATTACAACGGTGTTCGTACTTTTCCCCTAGGCCGTTCTAGTTATGCTTGTCGAGCATCAGAACTGCGAAAATTTTGAGTTTCTCGAGCGTTTCTTACCTCCAAACAGCCATATCTCGCGAACGGATTGACCAATCCGCAAAATTTCTGTTGCATCTGAAAGTAGAAACTCGCCCGATTACAACGGTGTGCGTACTTTTCCCCTAGGCCGTTCTAGTTATGCTTGTCGAGCATCAGAACTGCGAAAATTTTGAGTTTCTCAAGCGTTTCTTACCTCCAAACTGCCATAACTCGCGAACGGATTGACCAATCCGCAAAATTTCTGTTGCATCTGAAAGTAGAAACTCGCCCGATTACAACGGTATGCGTACTTTTCCCCTAGCCCGTTCTAGTTATTCGTTTCGGGCAACAGAACTGCGAAAATTTTGAGTTTTTCAAGCGTTGCTTACCCCCAAACTGCCATATCTCGCGAACGGATTGACCAATCCGCAAAATTTCTGTTGCATCTGAAAGTAGAAACTCGCCCGATTACAACGGTATGCGTACTTTTCCCCTAGCCCGTTCTAGTTATTCGTTTCGAGCAACAGAACTGCGAAAATTTTGAGTTTTTCAAGCGTTGCTTACCTCCAAACTGCCATATCTCGCGAACGGATTGACCAATCCGCAAAATTTCTGTTGCATCTGAAAGTAGAAACTCGCCCGATTACAACGGTGTTCGTACTTTTCCCCTAGGCCGTTCTAGTTATGCTTGTCGAGCATCAGAACTGCGAAAATTTTGAGTTTCTCGAGCGTTTCTTACCTCCAAACTGCCATATCTCGCGAACGGATTGACCAATCCGCAAAATTTCTGTTGCATCTGAAAGTAGAAACTCGCCCGATTACAACGGTGTGGGTACTTTTCCCCTAGGCCGTTCTAGTTATGCTTGTCGAGCATCAGAACTGCGAAAATTTTGAGTTTCTCAAGCGTTTCTTACCTCCAAACTGCCATAACTCGCGAACGGATTGACCAATCCGCAAAATTTCTGTTGCATCTGAAAGTAGAAACTCGCCCGATTACAACGGTATGCGTACTTTTCCCCTAGCCCGTTCTAGTTATTCGTTTCGGGCAACAGAACTGCGAAAATTTTGAGTTTTTCAAGCGTTGCTTACCCCCAAACTGCCATATCTCGCGAACGGATTGACCAATCCGCAAAATTTCTGTTGCATCTGAAAGTAGAAACTCGCCCGATTACAACGGTGTGCGTACTTTTCCCCTAGCCCGTTCTAGTTATTCGTTTCGGGCAACAGAACTGCGAAAATTTTGAGTTTTTCAAGCGTTGCTTACCCCCAAACTGCCATATCTCGCGAACGGATTGACCAATCCGCAAAATTTCTGTTGCATCTGAAAGTAGAAACTCGCCCGATTACAACGGTGTGCGAACTTTTCCCCTAGCCCGTTCTAGTTATTCGTTTCGGGCAACAGAACTGCGAAAATTTTGAGTTTTTCAAGCGTTGCTTACCTCCAAACTGCCATATCTCGCGAACGGATTGACCAATTCGCACAATTTCTGTTGCATCTGAAAGTAGAAACTCGCCCGATTATAACACTATGCGTACTTTTCCCCTAGGCCGTTCTAGTTATGCTTGTCGAGCATCAGAACTGCGAAAATTTTGAGTTTCTCGAGCGTTTCTTACCTCCAAACTGCCATATCTCGCGAACGGATTGACCAATCCGCAAAATTTCTGTTGCATCTGAAAGTAAAAACTCGACCGATTACAACACTATGCGTACTTTTCACCTAGGCCGTTCTAGTTATGCTTGTCGAGCATCAGAACTGCGAAAATTTTGAGTTTCTCAAGCGTTTCTTACCTCCAAACTGCCATAACTCGCGAACGGATTGACCAATCCGCAAAGTTTCTGTTGCATCTGAAAGTAGAAACTCGCCCGATTACAACGGTATGCGTACTTTTCCCCTAGCCCGTTCTAGTTATTCGTTTCGGGCAACAGAACTGCGAAAATTTTGAGTTTTTCAAGCGTTGCTTACCCCCAAACTGCCATATCTCGCGAACGGATTGACCAATCCGCAAAATTTCTGTTGCATCTGAAAGTAGAAACTCGCCCGATTACAACGGTATGCGTACTTTTCCCCTAGCCCGTTCTAGTTATTCGTTTCGAGCAACAGAACTGCGAAAATTTTGAGTTTTTCAAGCGTTGCTTACCTCCAAACTGCCATATCTCGCGAACGGATTGACCAATCCGCAAAATTTCTGTTGCATCTGAAAGTAGAAACTCGCCCGATTACAACGGTGTTCGTACTTTTCCCCTAGGCCGTTCTAGTTATGCTTGTCGAGCATCAGAACTGCGAAAATTTTGAGTTTCTCGAGCGTTTCTTACCTCCAAACTGCCATATCTCGCGAACGGATTGACCAATCCGCAAAATTTCTGTTGCATCTGAAAGTAGAAACTCGCCCGATTACAACGGTGTGGGTACTTTTCCCCTAGGCCGTTCTAGTTATGCTTGTCGAGCATCAGAACTGCGAAAATTTTGAGTTTCTCAAGCGTTTCTTACCTCCAAACTGCCATAACTCGCGAACGGATTGACCAATCCGCAAAATTTCTGTTGCATCTGAAAGTAGAAACTCGCCCGATTACAACGGTATGCGTACTTTTCCCCTAGCCCGTTCTAGTTATTCGTTTCGGGCAACAGAACTGCGAAAATTTTGAGTTTTTCAAGCGTTGCTTACCCCCAAACTGCCATATCTCGCGAACGGATTGACCAATCCGCAAAATTTCTGTTGCATCTGAAAGTAGAAACTCGCCCGATTACAACGGTGTGCGTACTTTTCCCCTAGCCCGTTCTAGTTATTCGTTTCGGGCAACAGAACTGCGAAAATTTTGAGTTTTTCAAGCGTTGCTTACCCCCAAACTGCCATATCTCGCGAACGGATTGACCAATCCGCAAAATTTCTGTTGCATCTGAAAGTAGAAACTCGCCCGATTACAACGGTGTGCGAACTTTTCCCCTAGCCCGTTCTAGTTATTCGTTTCGGGCAACAGAACTGCGAAAATTTTGAGTTTTTCAAGCGTTGCTTACCTCCAAACTGCCATATCTCGCGAACGGATTGACCAATTCGCACAATTTCTGTTGCATCTGAAAGTAGAAACTCGCCCGATTATAACACTATGCGTACTTTTCCCCTAGGCCGTTCTAGTTATGCTTGTCGAGCATCAGAACTGCGAAAATTTTGAGTTTCTCGAGCGTTTCTTACCTCCAAACTGCCATATCTCGCGAACGGATTGACCAATCCGCAAAATTTCTGTTGCATCTGAAAGTAAAAACTCGACCGATTACAACACTATGCGTACTTTTCCCCTAGGCCGTTCTAGTTATTCGTTTCGAGCATCAGAACTGCGAAAATTTTGAGTTTCTCGAGCGTTTCTTACCTCCAAACTGTCATATCTCGCGAACGGATTGACCAATCCGCAAAATTTCTGTTGCATCTGAAAGTAGAAACTCGCCCGATTACAACGGTGTGCGTACTTTTCCCCTAGCCCGTTCTAGTTATTCGTTTCGAGCAACAGAACTGCGAAAATTTTGAGTTTTTCAAGCGTTGCTTACCTCCAAACTGCCATATCTCGCGAACGGATTGACCAATCCGCAAAATTTCTGTTGCATCAGAAAGTAGAAACTCGCCCGATTACAACGGTATGCGTACTTTTCCCCTAGCCCGTTCTAGTTATTCGTTTCGAGCAACAGAACTGCGAAAATTTTGAGTTTTTCAAGCTTTGCTTACCTCCAAACTGCCATATCTCGCGAACGGATTGACCAATCCGCAAAATTTCTGTTGCATCTGAAAGTAGAAACTCGCCCGATTACAACGGTGTGCGTACTTTTCCCCTAGGCCGTTCTAGTTATGCTTGTCGAGCATCAGAACTGCGAAAATTTTGAGTTTCTCGAGCGTTTCTTACCTCCAAACTGCTATATCTCGCGAACGGATTGACCAATCCGCAAAATTTCTGTTGCATCTGAAAGTAGAAACTCGCCCGATTACAACACTATGCGTAATTTTCCCCTAGGCCGTTCTAGTTATTCGTTTCGAGCATCAGAACTGCGAAAATTTTGAGTTTCTCAAGCGTTTCTTACTTCCAAACTGCCATATCTCGCGAACGGATTGACCATTCCGCAAAATTTCTGTTGCATCTGAAAGTAGAAACTCGCCCGATTACAACGGTATGCGTACTTTTCCCCTAGCCCGTTCTAGTTATTCGTTTCGAGCAACAGAACTGCGAAAATTTTGAGTTTTTCAAGCGTTGCTTACCTCCAAACTGCCATATCTCGCGAACGGATTGACCAATCCGCAAAATTTCTGTTGCATCTGAAAGTAGAAACTCGCCCGATTACAACGGTGTTCGTACTTTTCCCCTAGGCCGTTCTAGTTATGCTTGTCGAGCATCAGAACTGCGAAAATTTTGAGTTTCTCGAGCGTTTCTTACCTCCAAACTGCCATATCTCGCGAACGGATTGACCAATCCGCAAAATTTCTGTTGCATCTGAAAGTAGAAACTCGCCCGATTACAACGGTGTGGGTACTTTTCCCCTAGGCCGTTCTAGTTATGCTTGTCGAGCATCAGAACTGCGAAAATTTTGAGTTTCTCGAGCGTTTCTTACCTCCAAACTGCTATATCTCGCGAACGGATTGACCAATCCGCAAAATTTCTGTTGCATCTGAAAGTAGAAACTCGCCCGATTACAACACTATGCGTAATTTTCCCCTAGGCCGTTCTAGTTATTCGTTTCGAGCATCAGAACTGCGAAAATTTTGAGTTTCTCAAGCGTTTCTTACTTCCAAACTGCCATATCTCGCGAACGGATTGACCATTCCGCAAAATTTCTGTTGCATCTGAAAGTAGAAACTCGCCCGATTACAACGGTATGCGTACTTTTCCCCTAGCCCGTTCTAGTTATTCGTTTCGAGCAACAGAACTGCGAAAATTTTGAGTTTTTCAAGCGTTGCTTACCTCCAAACTGCCATATCTCGCGAACGGATTGACCAATCCGCAAAATTTCTGTTGCATCTGAAAGTAGAAACTCGCCCGATTACAACGGTGTTCGTACTTTTCCCCTAGGCCGTTCTAGTTATGCTTGTCGAGCATCAGAACTGCGAAAATTTTGAGTTTCTCGAGCGTTTCTTACCTCCAAACTGCCATATCTCGCGAACGGATTGACCAATCCGCAAAATTTCTGTTGCATCTGAAAGTAGAAACTCGCCCGATTACAACGGTGTGGGTACTTTTCCCCTAGGCCGTTCTAGTTATGCTTGTCGAGCATCAGAACTGCGAAAATTTTGAGTTTCTCAAGCGTTTCTTACCTCCAAACTGCCATAACTCGCGAACGGATTGACCAATCCGCAAAATTTCTGTTGCATCTGAAAGTAGAAACTCGCCCGATTACAACGGTATGCGTACTTTTCCCCTAGCCCGTTCTAGTTATTCGTTTCGGGCAACAGAACTGCGAAAATTTTGAGTTTTTCAAGCGTTGCTTACCCCCAAACTGCCATATCTCGCGAACGGATTGACCAATCCGCAAAATTTCTGTTGCATCTGAAAGTAGAAACTCCCCCGACTACAACACTATGCGTACTTTTCCCCTAGGCCGTCCTAGTTATTCGTTTCGAGCATCAGAACTGCGAAAATTTTGAGTTTTTCAAGCGTTGCTTACCTCCAAACTGCCATATCTCGCGAACGGATTGACCAATCCGCAAAATTTCTGTTGCATCTGAAAGTAGAAACTCGCCCGATTACAACGGTGTGCGTACTTTTCCCCTAGCCCGTTCTAGTTATTCGTTTCGAGCAACAGAACTGCGAAAATTTTGAGTTTTTCAAGCGTTGCTTACCTCCAAACTGCCATATCTCGCGAACGGATTGACCAATCCGCAAAATTTCTGTTGCATCAGAAAGTAGAAACTCGCCCGATTACAACGGTATGCGTATTTTTCCCCTAGCCCGTTCTAGTTATTCGTTTCGAGCAACAGAACTGCGAAAATTTTGAGTTTTTCAAGCTTTGCTTACCTCCAAACTGCCATATCTCGCGAACGGATTGACCAATCCGCAAAATTTCTGTTGCATCTGAAAGTAGAAACTCGCCCGATTACAACGGTGTGCGTACTTTTCCCCTAGGCCGTTCTAGTTATGCTTGTCGAGCATCAGAACTGCGAAAATTTTGAGTTTCTCGAGCGTTTCTTACCTCCAAACTGCTATATCTCGCGAACGGATTGACCAATCCGCAAAATTTCTGTTGCATCTGAAAGTAGAAACTCGCCCGATTACAACACTATGCGTAATTTTCCCCTAGGCCGTTCTAGTTATTCGTTTCGAGCATCAGAACTGCGAAAATTTTGAGTTTCTCAAGCGTTTCTTACTTCCAAACTGCCATATCTCGCGAACGGATTGACCATTCCGCAAAATTTCTGTTGCATCAGAAAGTAGAAACTCGCCCGATTACAACGGTGTGCGTACTTTTCCCCTAGCCCGTTCTAGTTATTCGTTTCGAGCAACAGAACTGCGAAAATTTTGAGTTTTTCAAGCGTTGCTTACCTCCAAACTGCCATATCTCGCGAACGGATTGACCAATTCGCACAATTTCTGTTGCATCTGAAAGTAGAAACTCGCCCGATTATAACACTATGCGTACTTTTCCCCTAGGCCGTTCTAGTTATGCTTGTCGAGCATCAGAACTGCGAAAATTTTGAGTTTCTCGAGCGTTTCTTACCTCCAAACTGCCATATCTCGCGAACGGATTGACCAATCCGCAAAATTTCTGTTGCATCTGAAAGTAAAAACTCGACCGATTACAACACTATGCGTACTTTTCCCCTAGGCCGTTCTAGTTATTCGTTTCGAGCATCAGAACTGCGAAAATTTTGAGTTTCTCGAGCGTTTCTTACCTCCAAACTGTCATATCTCGCGAACGGATTGACCAATCCGCAAAATTTCTGTTGCATCTGAAAGTAGAAACTCGCCCGATTACAACGGTGTGCGTACTTTTCCCCTAGGCCGTTCTAGTTATGCTTGTCGAGCATCAGATCTGCGAAAATTTTGAGTTTCTCGAGCGTTTCTTACCTCCAAACTGCCATATCTCGCGAACGGATTGACCAATCCGCAAAATTTCTGTTGCATCTGAAAGTAGAAACTCGCCCGATTACAACACTATGCGTACTTTTCCCCTAGGCCGTTCTAGTTATGCTTGTCGAGCATCAGAACTGCGAAAATTTTGAGTTTCTCGAGCGTTTCTTACCTCCAAACTGCCATATCTCGCGAACGGATTGACCAATCCGCAAAATTTCTGTTGCATCTGAAAGTAGAAACTCCCCCGACTACAACACTATGCGTACTTTTCCCCTAGGCCGTCCTAGTTATTCGTTTCGAGCATCAGAACTGCGAAAATTTTGAGTTTTTCAAGCGTTGCTTACCTCCAAACTGCCATATCTCGCGAACGGATTGACCAATCCGCAAAATTTCTGTTGCATCTGAAAGTAGAAACTCGCCCGATTACAACGGTGTGCGTACTTTTCCCCTAGCCCGTTCTAGTTATTCGTTTCGAGCAACAGAACTGCGAAAATTTTGAGTTTTTCAAGCGTTGCTTACCTCCAAACTGCCATATCTCGCGAACGGATTGACCAATCCGCAAAATTTCTGTTGCATCAGAAAGTAGAAACTCGCCCGATTACAACGGTATGCGTACTTTTCCCCTAGCCCGTTCTAGTTATTCGTTTCGAGCAACAGAACTGCGAAAATTTTGAGTTTCTCAAGCGTTTCTTACTTCCAAACTGCCATATCTCGCGAACGGATTGACCATTCCGCAAAATTTCTGTTGCATCTGAAAGTAGAAACTCGCCGATTACAACGGTATGCGTACTTTTCCCCTAGCCCGTTCTAGTTATTCGTTTCGGGCAACAGAACTGCGAAAATTTTGAGTTTTTCAAGCGTTGCTTACCTCCAAACTGCCATATCTCGCGAACGGATTGACCAATCCGCAAAATTTCTGTTGCATCTGAAAGTAGAAACTCGCCCGATTACAACGGTGTGCGTACTTTTCCCCTAGGCCGTTCTAGTTATGCTTGTCGAGCATCAGAACTGCGAAGTTTTGAGTTTCTCGAGCGTTTCTTACCTCCAAACTGCTATATCTCGCGAACGGATTGACCAATCCGCAAAATTTCTGTTGCATCTGAAAGTAGAAACTCGCCCGATTACAACACTATGCGTACTTTTCCCCTAGGCCGTTCTAGTTATGCTTGTCGAGCATCAGAACTGCGAAAATTTTGAGTTTCTCGAGCGTTTCTTACCTCCAAACTGCCATATCTCGCGAACGGATTGACAAATCCGCAAAATTTCTGTTGCATCTGAAAGTAAAAACTCGCCCGATTACAACACTATGCGTACTTTTCCCCTAGGCCGTTCTAGTTATTCGTTTCGAGCATCAGAACTGCGAAAATTTTGAGTTTCTCGAGCGTTTCTTACCTCCAAACTGTCATATCTCGCGAACGGATTGACCAATCCGCAAAATTTCTGTTGCATCTGAAAGTAGAAACTCGCCCGATTACAACACTATGCGTACTTTTCCCCTAGGCCTTTCTAGTTATGCTTGTCGAGCATAAGAACTGCGAAAATTTTGAGTTTCTCGAGCGTTTCTTACCTCCAAACTGCCATATCTCGCGAACGGATTGACCAATCCGCAAAATTTCTGTTGCATCTGAAAGTAAAAACTCGCCCGATTACAACACTATGCGTACTTTTCCCCTAGGCCGTTCTAGTTATTCGTTTCGAGCATCAGAACTGCGAAAATTTTGAGTTTCTCGAGCGTTTCTTACCTCCAAACTGTCATATCTCGCGAACGGATTGACCAATCCGCAAAATTTCTGTTGCATCTGAAAATAGAAATTCGCCCGATTACAACTGTATGCGTACTTTTCCCCTAGCCCGTTCTAGTTATTCGTTTCGACCAACAGAACTGCGAAAATTTTGAGTTTCTCAAGCGTTGCGTACATCCAAACTGCCATATCTCGCGAACGGATTGACCAATCCGCAAAATTTCTGTTGCATCTGAAAGTAGAAACACGCCCGATTGCAACGGTATGCGCACTTTTCCCCTAGGCCGTTCTAGTTATTCGTTTCGAGCATCAGAACAGCGAAAATTTTGAGTTTCTCAAGCGTTTCTTACTTCCAAACTGCCATATCTCGCGAACGGATTGACCAATCCGCAAAATTTCTGTTGCATCTGAAAGTAGAAACTCGCCCGATTACAACACTATGCGTACTTTTCCCGTAGGCCGTTCTACTTATTCGTTTCGAGCATCAGAACTGCGAAAATTTTGAGTTTCTCAAGCGTTTCTTACCTCCAAACTGCCACATCTCGCGAACGGATTGTCCAATCCGCAAAATTTCTGATGCATCTGAAAGTAGAAACTCGCCCGATTACAACTGTATGCGTACTTTTCCCCTAGCCCGTTCTAGTTATTCGTTTCGAGCAACAGAACTGCGAAAATTTTGAGTTTCTCAAGCGTTGCTTACCTCCAAACTGCCATATCTCGCGAACGGATTGACCAATCCGCAAAATATCTGTTGCATCTGAAAGCAGAAACTCGCCCGATTACAACGGTGTGCGTACTTTTCCCCTAGGCCGTTCTAGTTATTCGTTTCGAGCATCAGAACTGCGAAAATTTTGAGTTTCTCAAGCGTTGCTTACCTCCAAACTGCCATATCTCGCGAACGGATTGACCAATCCGCAAAATTTCTGTTGCATCTGAAAGCAGGAACTCGCCCGATTACAACGGTGTGCGTACTTTTCCCCTAGGCCGTTCTAGTTATTCGTTTCGAGCATCAGAACTGCGAAAATTTTGAGTTTCTCAAGCGTTTCTTACATCCAAACTGCCATATCTCGCGAACGGATTGACCAATCCGCAAAATTTCTGTTGCATCTGAAAGTAGAAACTCGCCCGATTACAACACTATGCGTACTTTTCCCCTAGGCCGTTCTAGTTATGCTTGTCGAGCATCAGAACTGCGAAAATTTTGAGTTTCTCGAGCGTTTCTTACCTCCAAACTGCCATATCTCGCGAACGGATTGACAAATCCGCAAAATTTCTGTTGCATCTGAAAGTAAAAACTCGCCCGATTACAACACTATGCGTACTTTTCCCCTAGGCCGTTCTAGTTATTCGTTTCGAGCATCAGAACTGCGAAAATTTTGAGTTTCTCGAGCGTTTCTTACCTCCAAACTGTCATATCTCGCGAACGGATTGACCAATCCGCAAAATTTCTGTTGCATCTGAAAGTAGAAACTCGCCCGATTACAACACTATGCGTACTTTTCCCCTAGGCCTTTCTAGTTATGCTTGTCGAGCATAAGAACTGCGAAAATTTTGAGTTTCTCGAGCGTTTCTTACCTCCAAACTGCCATATCTCGCGAACGGATTGACCAATCCGCAAAATTTCTGTTGCATCTGAAAGTAAAAACTCGCCCGATTACAACACTATGCGTACTTTTCCCTTAGGCCGTTCTAGTTATTCGTTTCGAGCATCAGAACTGCGAAAATTTTGAGTTTCTCGAGCGTTTCTTACCTCCAAACTGTCATATCTCGCGAACGGATTGACCAATCCGCAAAATTTCTGTTGCATCTGAAAATAGAAATTCGCCCGATTACAACTGTATGCGTACTTTTCCCCTAGCCCGTTCTAGTTATTCGTTTCGACCAACAGAACTGCGAAAATTTTGAGTTTCTCAAGCGTTGCGTACCTCCAAACTGCCATATCTCGCGAACGGATTGACCAATCCGCAAAATTTCTGTTGCATCTGAAAGTAGAAACACGCCCGATTGCAACGGTATGCGCACTTTTCCCCTAGGCCGTTCTAGTTATTCGTTTCGAGCATCAGAACAGCGAAAATTTTGAGTTTCTCAAGCGTTTCTTACTTCCAAACTGCCATATCTCGCGAACGGATTGACCAATCCGCAAAATTTCTGTTGCATCTGAAAGTAGAAACTCGCCCGATTACAACACTATGCGTACTTTTCCCGTAGGCCGTTCTACTTATTCGTTTCGAGCATCAGAACTGCGAAAATTTTGAGTTTCTCAAGCGTTTCTTACCTCCAAACTGCCACATCTCGCGAACGGATTGTCCAATCCGCAAAATTTCTGATGCATCTGAAAGTAGAAACTCGCCCGATTACAACTGTATGCGTACTTTTCCCCTAGCCCGTTCTAGTTATTCGTTTCGAGCAACAGAACTGCGAAAATTTTGAGTTTCTCAAGCGTTGCTTACCTCCAAACTGCCATATCTCGCGAACGGATTGACCAATCCGCAAAATATCTGTTGCATCTGAAAGCAGAAACTCGCCCGATTACAACGGTGTGCGTACTTTTCCCCTAGGCCGTTCTAGTTATTCGTTTCGAGCATCAGAACTGCGAAAATTTTGAGTTTCTCAAGCGTTGCTTACCTCCAAACTGCCATATCTCGCGAACGGATTGACCAATCCGCAAAATTTCTGTTGCATCTGAAAGCAGGAACTCGCCCGATTACAACGGTGTGCGTACTTTTCCCCTAGGCCGTTCTAGTTATTCGTTTCGAGCATCAGAACTGCGAAAATTTTGAGTTTCTCAAGCGTTTCTTACATCCAAACTGCCATATCTCGCGAACGGATTGACCAATCCGCAAAATTTCTGTTGCATCTGAAAGTAGAAACTCGCCCGATTACATCGGTGTGCGTACTTTTCCCCTAGGCCGTTCTAGTTATGCTTGTCGAGCATCAGAACTGCGAAAATTTTGAGTTTCTCGAGCGTTTCTTACCTCCAAACTGCCATATCTCGCGAACGTATTGACCAATCCGCAAAATTTCTGTTGCATCTGAAAGTAGAAACTCGCCCGATTACAACACTATGCGTACTTTTCCCCTAGGCCGTTCTAGTTATTCGTTTCGAGCATCAGAACTGCGAAAATTTTGAGTTTCTCAAGCGTTTCTTACTTCCAAACTGCCATATCTCGCGAACGGATTGACCATTCCGCAAAATTTCTGTTGCATCTGAAAGTAGAAACTCGCCGATTACAACGGTATGCGTACTTTTCCCCTAGCCCGTTCTAGTTATTCGTTTCGGGCAACAGAACTGCGAAAATTTTGAGTTTTTCAATCGTTGCTTACCTCCAAACTGCCATATCTCGCGAACGGATAGACCAATCCGCAAAATTTCTGTTGCATCTGAAAGTAGAAACTCGCCCGATTACAACGGTGTGCGTACTTTTCCCCTAGGCCGTTCTAGTTATGCTTGTCGAGCATCAGATCTGCGAAAATTTTGAGTTTATCGAGCGTTTCTTACCTCCAAACTGCCATATCTCGCGAACGGATTGACCAATCCGCAAAATTTCTGTTGCATCTGAAAGTAGAAACTCGCCCGATTACAACACTATCAATACTTTCCCCCAGGCCGTTCTAGTTATTCGTTTCGAGCAACAGAACTGCGAAAATTTTGAGTTTTTCAAGCGTTGCTTACCTCCAAACTGCCGTATCTCGCGAACGGATTGACCAATCCGCAAAATTTCTGTGCATCTGAAAGTAGAAACTCGCCCGATTACAACACTATCAATACTTTCCCCCAGGCCGTTCTAGTTATTCGTTTCGAGCAACAGAACTGCGAAAATTTTGAGTTTTTCAAGCGTTGCCTACCTCCAAACTGCCATATCTCGCGAACGGATTGACCAATCCGCAAAATTTCTGTTGCATCTGAAAGTAGAAACTCGCCCGATTACAACACTGTGCGTACTTTTCCCCTAGGCCGTTCTAGTTATTCGTTTCGAGCATCAGAACTGCGAACATTTTGAGTTTCTCAAGCGTTTCTTACTTCCAAACTGCCATATCTCGCGAACGGATTGACCAACCCGCAAAATTTCTGTTGCATCTGAAAGTAGAAACTCGCCCGATTACAGCACTATGCGTACTTTTCCCCTAGGCCGTTCTAGTTATTCGTTTCGAGCATCAGAACTGCGAAAATTTTGAGTTTCTCAAGCGTTTCTTACCTCCAAACTGCCATAACTCGCGAACGGATTGACCAATCCGCAAAATTTCTGTTGCATCTGAAAGTAGAAACTCGCCCGATTACAACACTATGCACACTTTTCCCCTGGGCCGTTCTAGTTATGCTTGTCGAGCATCAGAACTGCGAAAATTTTGAGTTTCTCGAGCGTTTCTTACCTCCAAACTGCCATATCTCGCGGACGGATTGACCAATCCGCAAAATTTCTGTTGCATCTGAAAGTAGAAACTCGCCCGATTACAACACTATGCGTACTTTTCCCCTAGGCCGTTCTAGTTATTCGTTTCGAGCATCAGAACTGCGAAAATTTTGAGTTTCTCAAGCGTTTCTTACTTCCAAAGTGCCATATCTCGCGAACGGATTGACCATTCCGCAAAATTTCTGTTGCATCTGAAAGTAGAAACTCGCCGATTACAACGGTATGCGTACTTTTCCCCTAGGCCGTTCTAGTTATGCTTGCCGAGCATCAGAACTGCGAAAATTTTGAGTTTCTCAAGCGTTTCTTACATCCAAACTGCCATATCTCGCGAACGGATTGACCAATCCGCAAAATTTCTGTTGCATCTGAAAGTAGAAACACGCCCGATTGCAACGGTATGCGCACTTTTCCCCTAGGCCGTTCTAGTTATTCGTTTCGAGCATCAGAACTGCGAAAATTTTGAGTTTCTCAAGCGTTTCTTACTTCCAAACTGCCATATCTCGCGAACGGATTGACCAATCCGCAAAATTTCTGTTGCATCTGAAGGTAGAAACTCGCCCGATTACAACGGTATGCGTACTTTTCCCCTAGGCCGTTCTAGTTATTCGTTTCGAGCATCAGAACTGCGAAAATTTTGAGTTTCTCAAGCGTTTCTCACCTACAAACTGCCACATCTCGCGAACGGATTGTCCAATCCGCAAAATTTCTGATGCATCTGAAAGTAGAAACTCGCCCGATTACAACTGTATGCGTACTTTTCGCCTAGCCCGTTGTAGTTATTCGTTTCGAGCAACAGAACTGCGAAAATTTTGAGTTTCTCAAGCGTTGCTTACCTCCAAACTGCCATATCTCGCGAACGGATTGACCAATCCACAAAATTTCTGTTGCATCTGAAAGCAGAAACTCGCCCGATTACAACGGTGTGCGCACTTTTCCCCTAGGCCGTTCTAGTTATTCGTTTCGAGCATCAGAACTGCGAAAATTTTGAGTTTCTCAAGCGTTTCTTACATCCAAACTGCCATATCTCGCGAACGGATTTACCAATCCGCAAAATTTCTGTTGCATCTGAAAGTAGAAACTCGCCCGATTACAACGGTATGCGTACTTTTCCCCTAGCCCGTTCTAGTTATTCGTTTCGAGCAACAGAACTGCGAAAATTTTGAGTTTCTCAAGGGTTTCTTACTTCCAAACTGCCATATCTCGCGAACGGATTGACCAATTCGCACAATTTCTGTTGCATCTGAAAGTAGAAACTCGCCCGATTATAACACTATGCGTACTTTTCCCCTAGGCCGTTCTAGTTATGCTTGTCGAGCATCAGAACTGCGAAAATTTTGAGTTTCTCGAGCGTTTCTTACCTCCAAACTGCCACATCTCGCGAACGGATTGTCCAATCCGCAAAATTTCTGATGCATCTGAAAGTAGAAACTCGCCCGATTACAACTGTATGCGTACTTTTCCCCTAGCCCGTTCTAGTTATTCGTTTCGAGCAACAGAACTGCGAAAATTTTGAGTTTCTCAAGCGTTGCTTACCTCCAAACTGCCATATCTCGCGAACGGATTGACCAATCCGCAAAATATCTGTTGCATCTGAAAGCAGAAACTCGCCCGATTACAACGGTGTGCGTACTTTTCCCCTAGGCCGTTCTAGTTATTCGTTTCGAGCATCAGAACTGCGAAAATTTTGAGTTTCTCAAGCGTTGCTTACCTCCAAACTGCCATATCTCGCGAACGGATTGACCAATCCGCAAAATTTCTGTTGCATCTGAAAGCAGAAACTCGCCCGATTACAACGGTGTGCGTACTTTTCCCCTAGGCCGTTCTAGTTATTCGTTTCGAGCATCAGAACTGCGAAAATTTTGAGTTTCTCAAGCGTTTCTTACATCCAAACTGCCATATCTCGCGAACGGATTGACCAATCCGCAAAATTTCTGTTGCATCTGAAAGTAGAAACTCGCCCGATTACATCGGTGTGCGTACTTTTCCCCTAGGCCGTTCTAGTTATGCTTGTCGAGCATCAGAACTGCGAAAATTTTGAGTTTCTCGAGCGTTTCTTACCTCCAAACTGCCATATCTCGCGAACGTATTGACCAATCCGCAAAATTTCTGTTGCATCTGAAAGTAGAAACTCGCCCGATTACAACACTATGCGTACTTTTCCCCTAGGCCGTTCTAGTTATTCGTTTCGAGCATCAGAACTGCGAAAATTTTGAGTTTCTCAAGCGTTTCTTACTTCCAAACTGCCATATCTCGCGAACGGATTGACCATTCCGCAAAATTTCTGTTGCATCTGAAAGTAGAAACTCGCCGATTACAACGGTATGCGTACTTTTCCCCTAGCCCGTTCTAGTTATTCGTTTCGGGCAACAGAACTGCGAAAATTTTGAGTTTTTCAATCGTTGCTTACCTCCAAACTGCCATATCTCGCGAACGGATAGACCAATCCGCAAAATTTCTGTTGCATCTGAAAGTAGAAACTCGCCCGATTACAACGGTGTGCGTACTTTTCCCCTAGGCCGTTCTAGTTATGCTTGTCGAGCATCAGATCTGCGAAAATTTTGAGTTTATCGAGCGTTTCTTACCTCCAAACTGCCATATCTCGCGAACGGATTGACCAATCCGCAAAATTTCTGTTGCATCTGAAAGTAGAAACTCGCCCGATTACAACACTATCAATACTTTCCCCCAGGCCGTTCTAGTTATTCGTTTCGAGCAACAGAACTGCGAAAATTTTGAGTTTTTCAAGCGTTGCTTACCTCCAAACTGCCGTATCTCGCGAACGGATTGACCAATCCGCAAAATTTCTGTTGCATCTGAAAGTAGAAACTCGCCCGATTACAACACTATCAATACTTTCCCCCAGGCCGTTCTAGTTATTCGTTTCGAGCAACAGAACTGCGAAAATTTTGAGTTTTTCAAGCGTTGCCTACCTCCAAACTGCCATATCTCGCGAACGGATTGACCAATCCGCAAAATTTCTGTTGCATCTGAAAGTAGAAACTCGCCCGATTACAACACTGTGCGTACTTTTCCCCTAGGCCGTTCTAGTTATTCGTTTCGAGCATCAGAACTGCGAACATTTTGAGTTTCTCAAGCGTTTCTTACTTCCAAACTGCCATATCTCGCGAACGGATTGACCAACCCGCAAAATTTCTGTTGCATCTGAAAGTAGAAACTCGCCCGATTACAGCACTATGCGTACTTTTCCCCTAGGCCGTTCTAGTTATTCGTTTCGAGCATCAGAACTGCGAAAATTTTGAGTTTCTCAAGCGTTTCTTACCTCCAAACTGCCATAACTCGCGAACGGATTGACCAATCCGCAAAATTTCTGTTGCATCTGAAAGTAGAAACTCGCCCGATTACAACACTATGCACACTTTTCCCCTGGGCCGTTCTAGTTATGCTTGTCGAGCATCAGAACTGCGAAAATTTTGAGTTTCTCGAGCGTTTCTTACCTCCAAACTGCCATATCTCGCGGACGGATTGACCAATCCGCAAAATTTCTGTTGCATCTGAAAGTAGAAACTCGCCCGATTACAACACTATGCGTACTTTTCCCCTAGGCCGTTCTAGTTATTCGTTTCGAGCATCAGAACTGCGAAAATTTTGAGTTTCTCAAGCGTTTCTTACTTCCAAAGTGCCATATCTCGCGAACGGATTGACCATTCCGCAAAATTTCTGTTGCATCTGAAAGTAGAAACTCGCCGATTACAACGGTATGCGTACTTTTCCCCTAGGCCGTTCTAGTTATGCTTGCCGAGCATCAGAACTGCGAAAATTTTGAGTTTCTCAAGCGTTTCTTACATCCAAACTGCCATATCTCGCGAACGGATTGACCAATCCGCAAAATTTCTGTTGCATCTGAAAGTAGAAACACGCCCGATTGCAACGGTATGCGCACTTTTCCCCTAGGCCGTTCTAGTTATTCGTTTCGAGCATCAGAACTGCGAAAATTTTGAGTTTCTCAAGCGTTTCTTACTTCCAAACTGCCATATCTCGCGAACGGATTGACCAATCCGCAAAATTTCTGTTGCATCTGAAGGTAGAAACTCGCCCGATTACAACGGTATGCGTACTTTTCCCCTAGGCCGTTCTAGTTATTCGTTTCGAGCATCAGAACTGCGAAAATTTTGAGTTTCTCAAGCGTTTCTCACCTACAAACTGCCACATCTCGCGAACGGATTGTCCAATCCGCAAAATTTCTGATGCATCTGAAAGTAGAAACTCGCCCGATTACAACTGTATGCGTACTTTTCGCCTAGCCCGTTGTAGTTATTCGTTTCGAGCAACAGAACTGCGAAAATTTTGAGTTTCTCAAGCGTTGCTTACCTCCAAACTGCCATATCTCGCGAACGGATTGACCAATCCACAAAATTTCTGTTGCATCTGAAAGCAGAAACTCGCCCGATTACAACGGTGTGCGCACTTTTCCCCTAGGCCGTTCTAGTTATTCGTTTCGAGCATCAGAACTGCGAAAATTTTGAGTTTCTCAAGCGTTTCTTACATCCAAACTGCCATATCTCGCGAACGGATTTACCAATCCGCAAAATTTCTGTTGCATCTGAAAGTAGAAACTCGCCCGATTACAACGGTATGCGTACTTTTCCCCTAGCCCGTTCTAGTTATTCGTTTCGAGCAACAGAACTGCGAAAATTTTGAGTTTCTCAAGCGTTTCTTACTTCCAAACTGCCATATCTCGCGAACGGATTGACCAATTCGCACAATTTCTGTTGCATCTGAAAGTAGAAACTCGCCCGATTATAACACTATGCGTACTTTTCCCCTAGGCCGTTCTAGTTATGCTTGTCGAGCATCAGAACTGCGAAAATTTTGAGTTTCTCGAGCGTTTCTTACCTCCAAACTGCCATATCTCGCGAACGGATTGACCAATCCGCAAAATTTCTGTTGCATCTGAAAGTAAAAACTCGACCGATTACAACACTATGCGTACTTTTCCCCTAGCCCGTTCTAGTTATTCGTTTCGAGCATCAGAACTGCGAAAATTTTGAGTTTCTCGAGCGTTTCTTACCTCCAAACTGTCATATCTCGCGAACGGATTGACCAATCCGCAAAATTTCTGTTGCATCTGAAAATAGAAATTCGCCCGATTACAACTGTATGCGTACTTTTCCCCTAGCCCGTTCTAGTTATTCGTTTCGACCAACAGAACTGCGAAAATTTTGAGTTTCTCAAGCGTTGCGTACCTCCAAACTGCCATATCTCGCGAACGGATTGACCATTCCGCAAAATTTCTGTTGCATCTGAAAGTAGAAACTCGCCCGATTACAAAACTATGCGTACTTTTCCCCTAGGCCGTTCTAGTTATGCTTGTCGAGCATCAGAACTGCGAAAATTTTGAGTTTCTCAAGCGTTTCTTACATCCGAACTGCCATATCTCGCGAAAGGATTGACCATTCCGCAAAATTTCTGTTGCATCTGAAAGTAGAAACTCGCCGATTACAACGGTATGCGTACTTTTCCCCTAGCCCGTTCTAGTTATTCGTTTC
The DNA here is from genome assembly GCF_051014685.1 of Ptiloglossa arizonensis. Lineage (NCBI taxonomy): Eukaryota > Metazoa > Arthropoda > Insecta > Hymenoptera > Colletidae > Ptiloglossa > Ptiloglossa arizonensis. The sequence continues at coordinate 802,738 of NW_027478632.1, forward strand.
GGGCAACAGAACTGCGAAAATTTTGAGTTTTTCAATCGTTGCTTACCTCCAAACTGCCATATCTCGCGAACGGATAGACCAATCCGCAAAATTTCTGTTGCATCTGAAAGTAGAAACTCGCCCGATTACAACGGTGTGCGTACTTTTCCCCTAGGCCGTTCTAGTTATGCTTGTCGAGCATCAGATCTGCGAAAATTTTGAGTTTATCGAGCGTTTCTTACCTCCAAACTGCCATATCTCGCGAACGGATTGACCAATCCGCAAAATTTCTGTTGCATCTGAAAGTAGAAACTCGCCCGATTACAACACTATGCATACTTTTCCCCTAGGCCGTTCTAGTTATTCGTTTCGAGCAACAGAACTGCGAAAATTTTGAGTTTTTCAAGCGTTGCTTACCTCCAAACTGCCGTATCTCGCGAACGGATTGACCAATCCGCAAAATTTCTGTTGCATCTGAAAGTAGAAACTCGCCCGATTACAACGGTATGAGTACTTTTCCCCTAGCCCGTTCTATTTATTCGTTTCGAGCAACAGAACTGCGAAAATTTTGAGTTTTTCAAGCGTTGCTTACTTCCAAACTGCCATATCTCGCGAACGGATTGACCAATCCGCAAAATTTCTGTTGCATCTGAAAGTAGAAACTCGCCCGATTACAACGGTATGCGTACTTTTCCCCTAGCCCTTTCTAGTTATTCGTTTCGAGCATCAGAACTGCGAAAATTTTGAGTTTCTCAAGCGTTTCTTACATCCAAACTGCCATATCTCGCGAACGGATTGACCAACCCGCAAAATTTCTGTTGCATCTGAAAGTAGAAACTCGCCCGATTACAACACTATGCGTACTTTTCCCCTAGGCCGTTCTAGTTATTCGTTTCGAGCATCAGAACTGCGAAAATTTTGAGTTTCTCAAGCGTTTCTTACTTCCAAACTGCCATATCTCGCGAACGGATTGACCAATTCGCACAATTTCTGTTGCATCTGAAAGTAGAAACTCGCCCGATTATAACACTATGCGTACTTTTCCCCTAGGCCGTTCTAGTTATGCTTGTCGAGCATCAGAACTGCGAAAATTTTGAGTTTCTCGAGCGTTTCTTACCTCCAAACTGCCATATCTCGCGAACGGATTGACCAATCCGCAAAATTTCTGTTGCATCTGAAAGTAAAAACTCGACCGATTACAACACTATGCGTACTTTTCCCCTAGGCCGTTCTAGTTATTCGTTTCGAGCATCAGAACTGCGAAAATTTTGAGTTTCTCGAGCGTTTCTTACCTCCAAACTGTCATATCTCGCGAACGGATTGACCAATCCGCAAAATTTCTGTTGCATCTGAAAATAGAAATTCGCCCGATTACAACTGTATGCGTACTTTTCCCCTAGCCCGTTCTAGTTATTCGTTTCGACCAACAGAACTGCGAAAATTTTGAGTTTCTCAAGCGTTGCGTACCTCCAAACTGCCATATCTCGCGAACGGATTGACCATTCCGCAAAATTTCTGTTGCATCTGAAAGTAGAAACTCGCCCGATTACAAAACTATGCGTACTTTTCCCCTAGGCCGTTCTAGTTATGCTTGTCGAGCATCAGAACTGCGAAAATTTTGAGTTTCTCAAGCGTTTCTTACATCCGAACTGCCATATCTCGCGAAAGGATTGACCATTCCGCAAAATTTCTGTTGCATCTGAAAGTAGAAACTCGCCGATTACAACGGTATGCGTGCTTTTCCCCTAGCCCGTTCTAGTTATTCGTTTCGGGCAACAGAACTGCGAAAATTTTGAGTTTTTCAATCGTTGCTTACCTCCAAACTGCCATATCTCGCGAACGGATAGACCAATCCGCAAAATTTCTGTTGCATCTGAAAGTAGAAACTCGCCCGATTACAACGGTGTGCGTACTTTTCCCCTAGGCCGTTCTAGTTATGCTTGTCGAGCATCAGATCTGCGAAAATTTTGAGCTTATCGAGCGTTTCTTACCTCCAAACTGCCATATCTCGCGAACGGATTGACCATTCCGCAAAATTTCTGTTGCATCTGAAAGTAGAAACTCGCCCGATTACAAAACTATGCGTACTTTTCCCCTAGGCCGTTCTAGTTATGCTTGTCGAGCATCAGAACTGCGAAAATTTTGAGTTTCTCAAGCGTTTCTTACATCCGAACTGCCATATCTCGCGAAAGGATTGACCATTCCGCAAAATTTCTGTTGCATCTGAAAGTAGAAACTCGCCGATTACAACGGTATGCGTGCTTTTCCCCTAGCCCGTTCTAGTTATTCGTTTCGGGCAACAGAACTGCGAAAATTTTGAGTTTTTCAATCGTTGCTTACCTCCAAACTGCCATATCTCGCGAACGGATAGACCAATCCGCAAAATTTCTGTTGCATCTGAAAGTAGAAACTCGCCCGATTACAACGGTGTGCGTACTTTTCCCTAGGCCGTTCTAGTTATGCTTGTCGAGCATCAGATCTGCGAAAATTTTGAGCTTATCGAGCGTTTCTTACCTCCAAACTGCCATATCTCGCGAACGGATTGACCAATCCGCAAAATTTCTGTTGCATCTGAAAGTAGAAACTCGCCCGATTACAACACTATGCATACTTTTCCCCTAGGCCGTTCTAGATATTCGTTTCGAGCAACAGAACTGCGAAAATTTTGAGTTTTTCAAGCGTTGCTTACCTCCAAACTGCCGTATCTCGCGAACGGATTGACCAATCCGCAAAATTTCTGTTGCATCTGAAAGTAGAAACTCGCCCGATTACAACGGTATGAGTACTTTTCCCCTAGCCCGTTCTATTTATTCGTTTCGAGCAACAGAACTGCGAAAATTTTGAGTTTTTCAAGCGTTGCCTACCTCCAAACTGCCATATCTCGCGAACGGATTGACCAATCCGCAAAATTTCTGTTGCATCTGAAAGTAGAAACTCGCCCGATTACAACACTGTGCGTACTTTTCCCCTAGGCCGTTCTAGTTATTCGTATCGAGCATCAGAACTGCGAAAATTTTGAGTTTCTCAAGCGTTTCTTACTTCCAAACTGCCATATCTCGCGAACGGATTGACCAACCCGCAAAATTTCTGTTGCATCTGAAAGTAGAAACTCGCCCGATTACAACACTATGCGTACTTTTCCCCTAGGCCGTTCTAGTTATTCGTTTCGAGCATCAGAACTGCGAAAATTTTGAGTTTCTCAAGCGTTTCTTACCTCCAAACTGCCATAACTCGCGAACGGATTGACCAATCCGCAAATTTTCTGTTGCATCTGAAAGTAGAAACTCGCCCGATTACAACACTATGCACACTTTTCCCCTAGGCCGTTCTAGTTATGCTTGTCAAGCATCAGAACTGCGAAAATTTTGAGTTTCTCGAGCGTTTCTTACCTCCAAACTGCCATATCTCGCGAACGGATTGACCAATGCGCAAAATTTCTGTTGCATCTGAAAGTAGAAACTCGCCCGATTACAACACTATGCGTACTTTTCCCCTAGCCCGTTCTAGTTATTCGTTTCGGGCAACAGAACTGCGAAAATTTTGAGTTTTTCAAGCGTTGCTTATCTCCAAACTGCCATATCTCGCGAACGGATTGACCAATCCGCAAAATTTCTGTTGCATCTGAAAGTAGAAACTCGCCCGATTACAACACTATGCGTACTTTTCCCCTAGGCCGTTCTAGTTATGCTTGTCGAGCATCAGAACTGCGAAAATTTTGAGTTTCTCGAGCGTTTCTTACCTCCAAACTGCCATATCTCGCGAACGGATTGACCAATCCGCAAAATTTCTGTTGCATCTGAAAGTAAAAACTCGACCGATTACAACACTATGCGTACTTTTCCCCTAGGCCGTTCTAGTTATTTGTTTCGAGCATCAGAACTGCGAAAATTTTGAGTTTCTCGAGCGTTTCTTACCTCCAAACTGTCATATCTCGCGAACGGATTGACCAATCCGCAAAATTTCTGTTGCATCTGAAAATAGAAATTCGCCCGATTTCAACTGTATGCGTACTTTTCCCCTAGCCCGTTCTAGTTATTCGTTTCGACCAACAGAACTGCGAAAATTTTGAGTTTCTCAAGCGTTGCGTACCTCCAAACTGCCATATCTCGCGAACGGATTGACCATTCCGCAAAATTTCTGTTGCATCTGAAAGTAGAAACTCGCCCGATTACAAAACTATGCGTACTTTTCCCCTAGGCCGTTCTAGTTATGCTTGTCGAGCATCAGAACTGCGAAAATTTTGAGTTTCTCAAGCGTTTCTTACATCCGAACTGCCATATCTCGCGAACGGATTGACCAATCCGCAAAATTTCTGTTGCATCTGAAAGTAGAAACACGCCCGATTGCAACGGTATGCGCACTTTTCCCCTAGGCCGTTCTAGTTATTCGTTTCGAGCATCAGAACTGCGAAAATTTTGAGTTTCTCAAGCGTTTCTTACTTCCAAACTGCCATATCTCGCGAACGGATTGACCAATCCGCAAAATTTCTGTTGCATCTGAAGGTAGAAACTCGCCCGATTACAACGGTATGCGTACTTTTCCCCTAGGCCGTTCTAGTTATTCGTTTCGAGCATCAGAACTGCGAAAATTTTGAGTTTCTCAAGCGTTTCTCACCTACAAACTGCCACAACTCGCGAACGGATTGTCCAATCCGCAAAATTTCTGATGCATCTGAAAGTAGAAACTCGCCCGATTACAACTGTATGCGTACTTTTCCCCTAGCCCGTTGTAGTTATTCGTTTCGAGCAACAGAACTGCGAAAATTTTGAGTTTCTCAAGCGTTGCTTACCTCCAAACTGCCATATCTCGCGAACGGATTGACCAATCCGCAAAATTTCTGTTGCATCTGAAAGCAGAAACTCGCCCGATTACAACGGTGTGCGTACTTTTCCCCTAGGCCGTTCTAGTTATTCGTTTCGAGCATCAGAACTGCGAAAATTTTGAGTTTCTCAAGCGTTTCTTACATCCAAACTGCCATATCTCGCGAACGGATTTACCAATCCGCAAAATTTCTGTTGCATCTGAAAGTAGAAACTCGCCCGATTACAACGGTATGCGTACTTTTCCCCTAGCCCGTTCTAGTTATTCGTTTCGAGCAACAGAACTGCGAAAATTTTGAGTTTCTCAAGCGTTTCTTACATCCAAACTGCCATATCTCGCGAACGGATTTACCAATCCGCAAAATTTCTGTTGCATCTGAAAGTAGAAACTCGCCCGATTACAACACTATGAACACTTTTCCCCTAGGCCGTTCTAGTTATGCTTGTCGAGCATCAGAACTGCGAAAATTTTGAGTTCCTCGAGCGTTTCTTACCTCCAAACTGCCATATCTCGCGAACGGATTGACCAATCCGCAAAATTTCTGTTGCATCTGAAAGTAGAAACTCGCCCGATTACAACGGTATGAGTACTTTTCCCCTAGCCCGTTCTATTTATTCGTTTCGAGCAACAGAACTGCGAAAATTTTGAGTTTTTCAAGCGTTGCCTACCTCCAAACTGCCATATCTCGCGAACGGATTGACCAATCCGCAAAATTTCTGTTGCATCTGAAAGTAGAAACTCGCCCGATTACAACACTGTGCGTACTTTTCCCCTAGGCCGTTCTAGTTATTCGTTTCGAGCATCAGAACTGCGAAAATTTTGAGTTTCTCAAGCGTTTCTTACTTCCAAACTGCCATATC